>NW_026634815.1:515054-700000 GCF_024868665.1 Triplophysa rosa
GCAGAGGCCTAGAGTTGGTAGATTGCTGCCCCTTGCTGCCTATGGTGGCGCGACATCCAAAAGATGCCAAAATGTCTCGCTCGCCACCCTTGCGTCCGCAGAGCGCCTAGAGTTGGTAGTTTGCTGCCCCTTGCTGCCTATGCGTGGCGCGACATCCAAAAGAAGCCAAAACGTCTCGCTCGCCGCCCTTCTTTTTTTTTCTCTCCTCACGGCCTGGCGCCCCCTAGAGGAGCCGGGCGTCCTTCGTGACCTTGCTCGTTCGTGCTTAGGGGAGGTTTCTGTCAGAAAGACGTCGGATACCCGAGCCAACGCGCGAGGGGGTTTGCGGGCCCATAGAGAACCACTAGAGGCAGGGAGATGTATGTAAAATAAGAAAAAATATTTAATTTCACTTCCCGACCAAGCCCTATCGGTATGACGTCGAGAGTTACGTGATGCAACTTTCTGTAATGTTTCGGGCTCCTGGGACCTCCGCGGCCCGTACGGGAGCCTCTGACACCTGCAACGTACAAGAATAAAGCAGAATTTTGCTGAAAATGCTGTTCAGAGATGTATTTCTGTGAAAAGTGCATTTGTAAGCAAAATAAGCATTTTAATAGCCTGAAGTGTGCAATATACCAATATGGGGTGCTTCTAGGATACATAGCTGTAGGTTTGTCATACAAAAGCTGTTTACAGTCTTAAAAATTGACCTTTTACAGTCACATGGCCCATAGAGATCAATGCGAGGGAGAGAGACGTCTGAAAAATAATAAAAAATACTTAATTTCATAGCCCGACCTAGCCCTATCGGTATGTCGTCGAGAGCCACGTGACGCAACTTTCTGTTAGGTTTCGGGCTCCTGGGGCCTCCGCGGCCGGTACGGGAGCCTCTGACACCTGCAACATATCCTATTTCTCTCATAGGTGGCTATCGTACAGAGACCCCCGAACGGCCCCGGGGACTCCGAATGACCCCGATTCAAATTCTGTAGCTGCTCGCTGCCCCCTCATTCGGTTCCCAAAGTTTGAAGACGGTACGGCCTCGTTATGTCCTATATTGCACGTTTTGGGGACGTTGTGGGCCGTTTATTTTTCTGGAATATGGACGCAAGGGTGGCGAGCGAGACGTTTTGGCATCTTTTGGGTGTCGCGCCACGAATAGGCAGCAAGGGGCAGCAAACTAGCAAGTCTAGGCGCGCTGCGGACGTGAGGAAGACTATGGCAGAGTTAGGCGGTCAGGGGGAAGCGAAAGGCTCCTCGTGCATGCGGTGATGAAGATTAGGTGGTGAGGGGATGAGTAGGCATTTTGTGGCGCGAGGGTCCACGCCCGCAGCACTTTGCCACCCCTTGTGGTGTCCGTTCAATGCCTCTCCGGGAAAACGGCCCCTAAACTCCGATAAGGGAAAAAAGTCCCAATCATAATAAGAGTGAGCGAGAATGTGGCGTCCAATTCAGGTATACGAGCCCTTCGTCTGACTAGTCGACCGATGGCAATCTATATGAATGGACAATTGTCCACGATTTACCTAACTTCCCTTGCATGGTCCGCTCCAGCGGACCTACCAGGGTGACGGGGTCGACCTCGAAGTCGAGGACCCGGACGTTCAGGATGGGTTTGGTGGAACTCTCGTAGGAGTGATTGGTCTAGAATGTCAATCCGTGGTACCCAGGATTGTTCTTCAGGTCCGTAGCCCTCCCAGTTGATTAGGTACTCGAGGTGACCTCCCCGTCTCCTGGAGTCCATGATCTCCTCTACCCTGAAGATCTGTTGGGCGGCGTCCAGAGGTGGTGGAGGAGGAGGCAGATCTGTTGTTACAGCAGGGTCTGTAAAGGAAACAGAAACAGGAGTAATAAAGGGTTTGAGAAGGGAAACGTGAAAGGAGGGGGAGATCCGGTAGTGTTTGGGCAGCTGGAGGCGGAAGGTGAAGGGATTGATCTGTCGAGTGATGAGGAATAGTCAGATGTATTTGGGACTCAGCTTCCGGCAGGGTTATCGCAGGCGTAAGTCCCTTGTGGACAACCAGACCCGTTGCCCTGGAGCATACTGGGGGTTTGGGGATCTTCGGGCGTCCGCATGGAGCTTCTGACTGCGGATAGCCTGCTGGAGGTGGTGGTGAGCAGAGTCCCAGACCCTCTCGCTCTCCCGAAACCAGTGATCGACAGCTGGCACCGATGAGGGTTCTCCAGACCAGGGGAACAGGGGAGGTTGATATCCTAGGATACACTGAAACGGGGTGAGACCGGTTGAGGTCTGTCGAAGGGAGTTTTGGGCGTACTCCGCCCAGGGTAGGAAACGGTGCCAGCAGTGTTGGTGAGTATGGCAGTATGATCTTAGGTACCTCCCGATGTCCTGTATCTTCCGCTCAGCCTGGCCGTTCGCCTGAGGGTGATATCCGGAGGTCAAGCTCACCGAGATGTTCAGTATTCCGAAGAAGGCCTTCCAGACCCGGGAGATGAATTGGGGACCCCTGTCTGACACAACGTCTTCAGGAAGCCCGTAATTGCGAAACACATGGGTAAACAGGGCCTCAGCCGTCTCTAGTGCAGTGGGGAGCTGAGTGAGGGGAATCAACTTGCATGCTTTGGAGAACCTATCCACTGCCACCAGGATACAGGTGAATGTGTCAGACAGGGGCAGGTCGGTGATAAAGTCCACTGCGAGGTGAGACCACGGTCTTTGGGGTATGGGCAATGGGAGTAGTTGAGAAGAAGAGTGCCCAACGGGCCTGACGAGAATTCAGCCTCCGGGCCTCTTTGAGGTACTCCAGGTTACGGTGATCGGTGATCACGGTGAAGGGATAGTTCGCGCCCTCCAGCCAGTGTCGCCATTCTTCCAGAGCCAGTTTGATGGCTAGGAGCTCTTTATTCCCGATGTCGTAGTTTAACTCCGCCGGGGATAGCTTGCGGGAGAAGTAGGCACATGGATGGAGTCTAGGAGGCTTCCCCTGCCGCTGAGAGAGCACCGCTCCTACCCCGGTCGAAGAGGCATCCACTTCCACGAGAAAAGGCAGGTCTGGGTCGGGTAGAAGTAGGGTAGGAGCAGTACAGAAGGCTTGCTTCATCTGATCAAAAGCTTTGAGAGCTTCGGGATTCCAGGACAGGGATCTCGAGCCTTTTCCAGTCATGGCGGTGAGGGGAGCTGCAATAGAGCTGAATCCAGCGATGAAGCGCCGGTAGAAATTAGCAAATCCTAAAAACCGCTGCAACTCCCTCACCGTATGGGGTTGTGACCAGTTCTGGACCGCCTCAACATTCCCCTGATCCATGGTAACTTGGTTGAAAGAGATGATATAACCCAGAAATTGTATGGTGGATTGGTGAAACTGGCATTTCTCGAGTTTCAGGTATAGTTTATGTTGGCGTAGGCGTTGGAGGACGATGGAGACATGGGTAACGTGAGCGGGTCGAGAGCGGGAGTAAATAAGAATATCGTCGAGGTAAATTATAACGAATTTCCCCAGCAGGTCCCGGAAGATCTCATTCATAAAGCTCTGGAACACTGCTGGGGCGTTCACCAAGCCGAAGGGCATGACCTTATATTCGTAATGACCGTTGGGAGTCACAAAGGCCGTTTTCCATTCGTCACCTGGGCGAATCCGAATCAGGTTGTAGGCGCTTCTTAGATCCAGCTTGGTGAACAATGTGGCATGGCGTAACTGTTCCAGGGCGGCAGGTATCAGGGGAAGAGGATAGGCGAAGCGCTTGGTGTGACGATTGAGAACCCGATAGTCTATGCAGGGACGAAGACCTCCATCCTTTTTCCCTACGAAGAAGAAGCTTGACGCGGCAGGGGAGACAGACGGTCGGATGAAACCTTGTTGTAATGCCTCCTCGATATACTCCTCCATGGCCTTCTGCTCCGGGATGGACAAGGAATAGATCTTTCCTTTGGGCATTGTGGCCCCAGGCAGCAGCTCAATGGCGCAGTCCCATGGCCGGTGAGGAGGCAGCTCCGTAGCCCTCAGCTTGGAGAAGACGTCCTGGAACGACCGATAATCTACGGGAACCTCCCCGGAGTTGAGGACCTCAGGACTCTCGACGGTAGTGGCTAGGATGGGTAGTACCGGTTTTAGGAAAGTTTCCTCCTTGATCGGGACCCTGGTGTTGGCGGGGCGACCCGCCCATCCGGATATGATGCCAGTGCGCCAGTCCACGATAGGTTGACGTTCCATCAGCCAGGGTCGTCCCAGGACGATATCGGAGGTGGACCCCTCCAGTACCCAGAAGGAGATCTTCTCCGTATGCCTGGGAGAGATGTGAAGGGTGATGGGTGGGGAATGGTGTGTGATCCGACCTCGGCCCAGCGGTTTTCCTAGGATGTCTTGCACAAACATGGTCCTCCCGTTCCTTAGGCGCGGGAAGCCCAACTGAGTAAGAAGATTCAGAGAAATGAAGTTCCCGGCGGCTCCAGAGTCAATCAGGGCGTGGACTGGAACAGAGAAGTTAGGTGCAATAATGACCACTTGGGTAAGAGCAAGGTGAGGTAAGGAGGCCGGTGTATGGATAGAACTCACCGCTGGTCGAGCCGGACGGACGGGGCAGATGGCTAGGCGATGACCTGACCCTCCACAGTACAGACAAAGGTTAAGGTTCCCCCTCCGTGTACGTTCCTCAGGACATAGTCGAAAACGATCCACATCCATGGGTTCTGGGTCTGAAGAAGTCCGGGAAGCAGAGGTCGTAACCCGTGGAGGAAATGTACCGGGTGATGACGGCGAACAGGCTGACAGACGTTGGGCGATACTAATGGATCGTTGTATGAGAGCCTCCAGACCGACCGAGTCATCGTAGAAGGCCATGTGTAATCGGATCGAGTTCTGTAGCCGTTGGCGGTAGACCGAGACAAGCGCCGGCTCATTCCATCCACTGGTCGCCGCAAGGGTGCGGAACTGGAGGGCATAATCCGCCACTGAAAGGCGTCCTTGTCGAAGCCTCAGCAGTAGATCATGCACCGAAAGGTAATCCATTGCTTGGCCAAAGACCCCTTTAAAGTGCTCAAGAAAAGACTTCAGATTAGTGGTAAGTGGTCCTCCGGCCTGCCAAATCCCGTATGCCCAGTTCAGGGCCTTACCGCTCAGGAGGGAGATGATGAAGGCTACCTTGGTTTTGTCCGTGGAGAATTGACCGGGGTGCAACTGTATGTAGAGCTCACATTGGAGACAGAACCCGCTACACTCCTCCACGGAGCCAGTATATCGGTTGGGTAGGGCCATGGGACTAGACGCCGATGGTGGGTTAGATGGAAGGAGTGCAGGTGCGGGTTGGTTCCGGAGTAGGGTGACCAGTTCAGAGAGGGGATCAGAGGGAGCTAGAAGTGAAGGACCGGGAGAAGTCTGTGGTGTGGTCATGGTGTGTGGTTCAGTCTACTGTCAGGGTTCTGGTAGACGGAGAGCACACCACGGAGGTAGATAAGAAAAAGGAGTTTATTTCAAAAACGGGAATATCCAAAAACAGGTAAGTATTTCAAAAACAGGAATATCCAAAAACAGGTAAGTATTTAAAAAAACAGGAATATCCAAAAACAGGTAAGTATTTCAAAAAACAGGAATATCCAAAAACAGGTAAGTATACTTATCGGGGTAAAGAATTGCAGTGAAGACAACAAGATTGAACAGGGAAGAACAAAAAGGTGCAAACTTAAATAGAATCCTGATGATGTGATGCAGGTGTGGACTAATAAAAAATGGTGGATGTGCAGTGCATGCTGGGAAACTGAGTTCAGAACTCCGGGGAGAGGGAACGGGTGAAGCGAGCTGGCGGTGACGACATGGGGGGCGTGGCCGGTGGTGCTGAAACCGTTACAGTTGGTAACCAGACACCATTGTTTTCTAATACAACACAAAACCACTGAGACATTTCTCAACATATCTTCTTTTGTGTTACACTGAAGAAAGAAAATCATATGTTTGAATGACATGAGGATAAATAAATAATGACAGATTTGCTATCCCTTTACGTTTTTCTCCCAGAAAGGGCTAGTATAAGTTATCCTAACCTCAGTTCCCTTGACAGCCATGTTAAGTTTCTGCTGACAGATTCAACTAATAAACAAATGATGCAGTCAAGAGGAACTTTAGAACGGAGAACAGGAGTGTTTGTGCACTGTGTAAAGAACTCACTTCCCAGTTGAAATATAGAAATCAATTGGTATATTATTGTATACAGAACATCAGGGCATCACAGTCAAAGTTTGTTTGCTGAAAGAGCAGATGTTGATGTGGTAGCTTTTGTTTGCAATTTCATATTAATGAAAATCTATTTCAGTTTTGCTGTGTGTCACACGTTCTCCTATTCGCATAATATTCAAAGACAGATACACAAAAAAACATTCAGAGGTCGAGTCCTCGGAAAGGTGTACACTGTGGTTCTGTGGTAACATCAAAACATTGCTCTGTGTGTTTAGGTTAAAAAGTCAAATCATACCTGGAGAGAGCTTTTCATTAGCATCCATTTTTACCTCAATGACAGTTACTTGATTTATTTATGCAGTATTAAAAGCACATCTGCTGGCATCTTTGCTCACAAACATTTGTTTCTAAAGCATATTTTGAGCCAATCAACTGAGTCATAGATTGTCATGTGACCAATCACTCTGGAGGCACAGGAAAATGATGTGTGAGGGAAAAGAGCAGTGGCTGTGAAAAAGTCACACTTTTAAAAGCCCTTTAGAAACTAATGAAACATCTGCAGTAACACATAATAACATTTTAGACACCTAAATGTTCCTTGCAAATAATTAAATAAGAACATTCAGTACTGTTGCATTTTTGTTAATGGAGAAAGATGAAATACGCCAGGTTAATGGTGTAGTTATGGCATCTACCATCAGGGGCTATATTCTGAAGCTGACTGGCTTGAGCATTTATAATGCAACATTGGTTAATGCAGTGAGTTTCACAAACCAAAAGACAATTGCATTACTAAAAGTCATCTAGCAAGGACAGATATGCTTCACTAAAGGTGGATTTGACATTAAGGCTGCAATGATTTACAATTCTTTGTCTCGCTATCAATTTACGTCATAAGATGTCAACCTGTAGCATACAGAAATACATTTGTGACAAAAGTAATCTTTCGAATCCAAAATAAATCACTTAACAAGTCAAGTATTAAAACACGGCCCCCTCTGCATGTCAAGCTTGACTGTTTACTTTAGTCAAACCATATGACACAACGAAAGACAGACAAAGTTTACTTAATTTCCTTGTTTATTTCTTGTTCAGCTGTGATGTTAGGATAGTCATTTGTTGCTTATTTTTTTGGTTTGTCACTGTTTATTATATGATGTTACATTCCTATGGGTTCAAATAAAAAAACAAACGTGGGGTAGCAAGTGGGTTTCAGCTGTACTTTCCCACAATAAAAAGCAAACCACCTCCAGTAACTAGTCGCCTTAATCACAAAATAGGAGGACAAGAGAATTTCACAGATGAGGAAATCATAAATCCACTAAATTAGCTTAACAGACCACCTACAGACATGCTCTGCCAATTTCTCTTTCATTGTAAAGTCTTGGTCTGTCCTGCAAGTAATTATGGCATGACATATCTGCTGTCCCCCTGAACCCCTTTGCTTTTGTGGTGGGAATCACAATGTAGCTAAAGGAGAGGGTTGCCATTAAACCACATGTAAATGATTAGTCTCTACAACAATAGCTCAGATCCGAAGATGGCCACCAGCAAAATGAGTGCAATGATGAGTGTGATGATGAGTGATTTATTTAGATTACAGACTGTGACAAGATTAGCAACTTTGACCTAAACACAGTTTCTAATGATGAAGAGCAAATCAGATGGGGGAATCGCAATTTATGAGGAAAATCTGTCCTGCCAAGATATTTTGCTGCAAGTTTTCCTCCCAGGGAATCTTAAGTCTCTAACTCATGTATTTTTTTATATCGCATGAGGTCAAATGAGCGGATGCAATTATATCAGAGATTCTCCAGTAATGCCTGAGAGACCACAGTCGCATCCAAATTGCCACACCTCGAGGGTGAGCCGTAAATTCGTCATGACCACCGCAGGCTTCATCATAAACACGTAAAACAGCAGGATGGGAGAAAGACATGGCTCATTAATATATGCATTGTAAACTGTAAATCTGATCTGATAAATCAAATTGTCCAGCAAGTTATGTTTTGTTAGGAAGTTCAGTAAGCCACAATCTTAAACACACCAATCTATCTTGTAATGGCTAGATACATGTCACGGTCCCACCGTCTTGTTTATGAAATTCTAGTCGTGTGGTGGGATAGGGGCAGAGTCCTTGGGTTTTATGTGGGAAGGCCATGAGATGTTTAGGTTTTTACCTCTCATGTGTTTTTCCAGTGTCTCGTCTCTGTTCCCGCCATCTCGTTTCCTCGTTATCTTTCCCTGAGTGTTTAATGTCCCACACCTGCCCCATGTAATTATCCTTCGTTTGTCTTCCCTATATATACCCTCTTGTTTCTTTGTCTTGTGCTCTTGTATTGCGTTGTGTACTGTGTACGGTGTACTGTGGTCTCGCATGGTCTTGCTGGTGTTGCTACCCGTGGTCCTGTTCCTTGTCCTGTTCGTGTTTTGAGTTTTGTTCATTGTATTATTTAAGACGTTTGGTCGTGTCATTTAGTTTAGTTTTACTGTTCTTGTTTTCATTTTGCCCCCTCGTGGGAAGTCTTTTGTTTTCTGTTTGTTCCTTAGTTTAGTTCTTGATTCATACCCCCTCGTGGGTTTTTATTAGACAAACAAAACAAAGTCATTTGTTAACCCCTTCACTGCCTGCCTGCATTTGGGTTCTTCCCCTTACCATTCGTGACAGATACAAGAGCCATCATTGAACCCAGCAGGCAAGATGGAGGCTAGGCGATCCAGGCAGGCCCATCTCCTCTGCGGTCTGCGACAGGGCTACTCCGATGTCCTGGAGTTCGCAGATCGATTCTTCGAGACCGCAGGGGAGATGGTCCATGACGAGACTGAGCAGATGGCCCTGTTCAACGGCGGACTGAATGAGCCGCTGTCTCGGGAGGAGATGAGGATGCTGAGACCGCTGGGCTTCACGGACATGATTCGGTATGCCATGAATCGGCCGGAGCCCAGGGTCTCAGCCCAACCCAATCCATCTCCCCTACCCGTGATCCCGGAGGGTCGCGTCATGGAGATCAGGGGTCATCGGCATGGCCGCACCGTCCGCCTCTTCCCCGGCAGCTCTTCCTCCGCCCATCAGCATCCGTGGCCGGCGCAGACGAAGGGAGTCGTGGGACTCCCCATCCGACTCTTCTCGGTACGGAGCTAACCGGGCTCCCCATCGCTTCTCAGCAACCGGCCACACGTTCTGTGGGCCGGTCGAAGAAGAAGAAGCCGAGGAGGGGGGCACCACCCAGGCCGGTGGCCAGCCGGCATCCAGTCCGGTGCAGCCGGCGTCCAGTCTTGTGTCCAGTCTTGTGTCCAGTCCTGTGTCCAGTCCTTTGTCCAGTCTGTGTCCAGTCGTGTCCAGTCCGGTGGTGCAGCTCGGCGTCCAGCCGGTGATCCAGCCGGCGTCCCAGCCGGCGATCCAGCCGGCCTATCCAGCCGGCGTCAAGCCCTGTCCAGCCGGCCTTCCAGCCGGCAGTCAAGCCCTGTCCAGCCGGCCTTCCAGCCGGCGTCAAGCCCTGTCCAGCCGGCCTTCCAGCCGGCGTCAAGCCCTGTCCAGCCGGCCTTCCAGCCGGCGTCAAGCCCTGTCCAGCCGGCCTTCCAGCCGGCGTCAAGCCCTGTCCAGCCGGCCTTCCAGCCGGCGTCAAGCCCTGTCCAGCCGGCCTTCCAGCCGGCGTCAAGCCCTGTCCAGCCGGCCTTCCAGCCGGCGTCAAGCCCTGTCCAGCCGGCCTTCCAGCCGGTCCCTGGGAACTCCCAGGGTCAAAGACTGTCCCCCCAGGACTTCTCCTAAGTCCCCCAGGACTCGCGCCCTCGAGCGCAGCCGGGGACTGGGACTATTCCCCACCCCCATGGACTGCCCCCTATGGGCCCTTGTTTTGCCCCACCCCCCCTCCCATGTTTGTTGTTTTTGTTGTCCCACCCCAGTCCTGTGGTCTTGTTGTCATGTCTGCCCCTTGTCTTGTTCACCATGTTTGTCTGGTTTTTGTCTTTGGTCCAGTCTGTCAGGTCTTGTTAGTCACCCCTTGGTGAACACCTGGAGGTGTTCATTAAGGGGGGGGCTCTGTCACGGTCCCACCGTCTTGTTTATGAAATTCTAGTCGTGTGGTGGGATCGGGGCAGAGTCCTTGGGTTTTATGTGGGAAGGCCATGAGATGTTTAGGTTTTTACCTCTCATGTGTTTTTCCAGTGTCTCGTCTCTGTTCCCGCCATCTCGTTTCCTCGTTATCTTTCCCTGAGTGTTTAATGTCCCACACCTGCCCCATGTAATTATCCTTCGTTTGTCTTCCCTATATATACCCTCTTGTTTCTTTGTTTTGTGCTCTTGTATTGCGTTGTGTACGGTGTACGTACGGTGTACTGTGGTCTCGCATGGTCTTGCTGGTGTTGCTACCCGTGGTCCTGTTCCTTGTCCTGTTCGTGTTTTGAGTTTTGTTCATTGTATTATTTAAGACGTTTGGTCGTGTCATTTAGTTTAGTTTTACTGTTCTTGTTTTCATTTTGCCCCCTCGTGGGAAGTCTTTTGTTTTCTGTTTGTTCCTTAGTTTAGTTCTTGATTCATACCCCCTCGTGGGTTTTTATTAGACAAACAAAACAAAGTCATTTGTTAACCCCTTCACTGCCTGCCTGCATTTGGGTTCTTCCCCTTACCATTCGTGACAGATACAGTTCACAATTCAATTCAATTGTACAGATGTAGTCGGCCTACAGCTTTAGCTCTCAGGCTCCCCTACATGTTCTTGTGCTGTTATAATGTTGTCGTAAGTTTATCTTTGTCACAACCCCGCAGAGCAAAAACAATCTGTTTCTTATCGTGAAGTCTGTATCTGTGGACCACCATCTGTGAATTTGAATTACATCCCGATTATTAACTGTACTTATATCATCTGAGTTTGTATCTGTTTACGTTGATAAAATAGTTTAAATGAACTCCTCATCTTTCACCAATAAGAATAAACTGGAAGATGTTGTATCCTGAATGAACTTTCTTGTCTTTCTAAACACGCAACCAATAATAATCAAACACTCGGCGTAATGCAATGATTCGCAAACCAGTAATGTGCTTTAAGCAATAATCTGTTATTAAACGGTGGTGTGTCTGAATAACCAGGCAGTTTTTAAATACAACATCATCATTAACACATGCACAAGCGGCTGTGACTGATTCAACTGAAAGTATTTAGATGTGAGAGTCGGGGGCAACTCTTCAAAATAAACAGAAAGGCAAACTTTTAAACATATTTGCTTAGTGCGAGGATGTAGGAGAATGTTCTCTGCGGTTCACAGACACCGCTCTGTGGAGGCCGGGCCAACCATCTGTGGAAAATTAGTGAAAGTTTAAAGCACCCAAGCAATAAATACTTTGCTAATTACAATTTGCAAACCAGAGGAACAATAAACTTCATTTTACCTGTCAATTAAACATTTCAACAGTCCATAAACAAGTCTTATTACAAGTAGTTTTTACATTCATTTACAGTATCTATGATTCCGTAACGATCTTCCCAATAGGAAAACACTCTTTATTTGTGTTCACAAAACCAAGTTCCTGACATGAAGTGTAAGGAGATAGGCAGCGCTCTGGACAGTGTTGTTTGAAAGCTAAACACAGATATGATAAGGTCTGGCAGACATTAGCTATGCAAAACTCCCTTCTCATTCTATCCTCCTGAGAACAGTACGAAGTTTCCACGGCAAGCCATGGATGGAGAAAATTTCGGCGGGAAACTATTTCTATTTGTATTTCTTTGTAACATATACTCGGTTTGTACAACAACGGAGGTGTGTTCGAACAGTATTCTCCCTGGAGCTAAAGGTACGTGTGTCTTATGGCTTGATAAGAACTGAAACGTTTCTGGCAATAGAGATTTTAGGAATGCTATCGCTAACACTGATCTGTATTAGGTACAAATGTCAAAATTTGCATAGAAAAAAAAACTTGTTTTATATTTTATTTTTTAAATGATGCTTAAATGTGCCAAAACTTATCCTTTGTAAGATTTCCATTATACTTTTTTTAAAAGTCAGTTAGTAAAAGCCTTGCAATAAATCTCGCAGGGAACAATTAAATCTTAAGATCCACAATAACTTGTTCCTTGTCGTCAAACTGGGTATTTATCATTAAAATGCTACAGCTTTAAATGCTACAGTAGCTGCTCTTATTACTGAGAACCCTGCTGGTAAAACCCACCAACGTGCGCGTGTTAAAATTCCCTTCTGCTCTGTCATTTATAGGCTCAGAAAACGAAATTGTGCGAAACAGTAACTGTAATGCTTTTGTGGTCAGCTAATGTTCCATTACGTAAAACATCACTATCAGCACAGAATGGGGATGTGGTGAATTTGCATATCGGCATAAACTACTATTTAGTCTATTTCTGAAAACGAGTTGTGCGTGTACAGTATATATCTCTAGTTTTTCAGACTGCATATAAAAAATAGTTAAGAGGAAATGTCTCTCCTGCTGGCAATAAACTCGACACTCTAGACATTGAATAACTGTCTGTATTTAAACAGCTGCAATGTAACGGAGAAGTTTGTTTGGGTAAGACCCATCCCAAACAGTTCTGTCTGTAACACTCTCTCGCTTCATCCAACAGGAGATGCAGGTGAGGTGGGAGCGGAAGGCGAGGAGGGAAGAATGGGGAAAACCGGCCCACCTGGCCTCCGAGGTCTCTGAGACGTTGTTGGTTTGTTGTTTAACGAATCGGTGAAAGATTAAAGGGAAGTTAGTTTAAGCGGGCCTGTTTACTATCAATCGCCTAAAAATTCTCAGTCACCTCAAATCAACAGTTTTAATTCATTTAATGACAAGCTGGCTTTGTTATTCTTTTTTTCTGTTTTTTTTTATTGAGAGCAAAGAATGTGTTTTTGACCAGTGCCGTGAAGTAAAACAGTAATGCTGCTTATGTGCTGTCCAAAGTTCACTCAGCTGCTTTCTTTAAAGCACCTTAATTTGTACTCTTGGATAAACCAGCCACAAATTTTGGAAGTTCTGTGGATACTATCTGTCAACAATACCTTTAGAGGAGGATGAAAATAACCTTTTAATTGTCTTTTCAAATGTAATAAAGCTGCTAACATGCTCAATTGACTTTATAAGAAGTTTTCAACGTGCTGATTGAGCTGCAGGAATGTCTGGGATTATGAACTTCCTAAAAGCTACACAGAAGCTTCTTCTGTAGTGCTTTGAAGGCGTGCTGGTACAGTGCGCAGACCGAGTTTGACCTGAAGTCAGATGTTTGATGTGTGTCTGCCCTCACAGGGCATTAGAGCGCAGCTGGAAGACGGTCGGTTCCTGCCAGACCACATCTCCCCTTGAGGGAAGTCACGTCTGAGATTGGCAGACGTGTTAATTGTGGCCAGGGGCCGCAGTGTCGCCTTGTGTTCAAAGATGGAAGTGTAGTCTGCAGTGCTCTGCTTCACAAGGGCTCCTTCCAGTCAAACTGTTTATCGTACCAGTACAAGTTAGACTGGAGCACGATCACAGGAGTCGTGCCCTCTCATCTATAGAAAAAAATGCTGAAAGGAAGAGAAATGCCCGGAAAGGATCTTAGCCTGTTTTTTCGCTCATGACCACAGCGTCATCAAGGTTCAGAATGACAGCTTACTGCAGACCTTTATTTTCAGCCAGGCGCCTAAACATATGATATTACTGTAAACATATTACTGTACAGGAAATGAAATGTACAAATTCTGCCTTGTTAGTGTTACAGGTACAATACAAAAAGGAAACGATGAAGCGTATTGAGTAACTTGTTATTTGTGCATTTCTTTTTAGATGACGTTACATGTTAAAGGGATACTTCACCCAAAAAGGAAAATTCTGTCATCATTTATTCACCCTTAGATTGTCCCAAACCTGTATACATTTCTGTGTTTTGCTGAATACACAGGAAGAAATTTGGAAGAATGTCAGATCTCACCGAGCATTTACGGCTCTCCTGTTTTTGCCAAGTGGTTGGTATCCTTAGGGCAACATCATGTTGACCCTGGGACAACATTTAAATCAACCAATCAGATTTCAGAAATAAGTTTACAGTTTATTTTAAGTTTAATCTTCCAACCAGGATTAGGTGCTTCTAGACCATTGTTTTTCACTTTCATCATTTCCCTCTGATTTTTGGGGTAAGTTATGGTTAGGGTTGGGGTTTGGTGTGGGTTTAGGTTTTATTTATAAAAATGTTGTCCTGAGGACATCAAACACTTGGAAAAATCAGGTCGAGCACCATTTACTGCCATAGTAGGGAAAACAAATACCATGGGAGTCAATAAGGGGTCAATCTTCCAGATATCTTCCTGTGTGTTCAGCAGAACAAAGAAATGTATGCAGGTTTGGAACAATGTGAGGGTGAGTAAACGATGACAGAATTTTCGTTTTTGAGTGAAGTATCCCTTTAAGATCGCAATATGGCACACTCTCAAAGGGAAGTTGAACTTTCATCCGGAAAGATCCCAGAACTAGTGGGTTTAACTGGCAACAACATGGCAGACTTTGCGTTAATCCGTTTTAAGCAAGTACAGGAAATGATCATCCCATAACTTAATCAACATCACGCCCTTGAAGCCAAAATAAAAACACTCACGAAAATAGAAACAGAATCAAGTTGAAAAGTGAGGTATTCCAGGATGTCATTTTTTAGCCATTCAGATGTTTCCTCTATTCCACATCATTTTTGAGACATTCAGATGGCCCGTCTACTCCACAAATCATTTCACGAATGCTGTCTGAGGTTTTTCAGAGAAGTTTGCCTTGTAATTGAAATATCTGAACAAATGGAGCAATCGCATTTGATGGTGAACAGCAATAGAAACGCTTACTTCTGTGAAAAACATGAACATACAGTATGAGAATTTGGGAATAAGATGTATGGAAATAGCATATTCACTCAATCAAAGGGAGATTATTTTGAATGATGGTAAAGAACAAAACGAAAAGGAGTCCTGTTATTGCTTGGCGATGCCCAGAAATGCCTATTACCCATTTCCAGATGGATATTTGCTTAAGGAATTTGGTCCTAGGCGGTCTCAAAAACAGCTGTCTCTGACCTTTTAACGCGGTGGAAAATGCAATTGAATCAGATTTATATTGAAGACTACTGACACAAAATAATTTCGCCACACACGAATCGAGGTTTCGAGGTGTAAAGAGCAATTGAGGTTTAAAGAGCACACACGTGTCAAGACTTATTTTGCTTTGATAGTGGGCTTGCTTCCTTTGGAAAAGCATTGTGAGATATTTTTCTTGAACTCTAGCATGGTCAAGAGACCGATAACCTTGTTTTTGCTCTCCATACTGTAGGTCTGACCGGTGAGCGTGGAGAGAAAGGAGACGTGGGCCAAATGGGAAAAATGGGGCCTATTGGGGACAGAGGTAAATAAACTTTAACCAGATAGAGTTCATGTGCAGAATGTTGCATGTGTTTATGTTTCTGATGTCTCAATGCTACTATGTCTATGAAAATCATTTTCTTTTCAACCAAAGATGTTTACTGCAGCTTCTTACGGACAGAAACACACTTTAAATGCTAAACAAAAACCTTGTTAAATGGCAATAATGACTTAGATTAAACTATTAAACGTATTAAATATTTATACAGATGATACAGATCTGTCCTCTAGAATCTAAGAAACATTTTGTTATTTTAAAGAGAAAGTGGCTTTCTAGGCTGGTGAAGAAAGTCCATATGACAATACTCAAAGTTTTAAAACATTTCAGTCACTTTTCATGTCTAATATGTTAACTGAGGGATTTATGACTCATCTGAGACACCATGATCACATGTGCTGGTGACAAGCTTTCAGTGAACAAATGCTCAGCACATCTGCTTCCAAAGTTAATCAGTCTGATGGGGAGGATTTAAAACATTTGTCCAAATTCAAGATTGCAATCAAACATTCAAGCCAGCATCAGTCATTGAATCGTTTTGGTCCCCATCCATGTCTTTGGTGGTGAAATCCCTGCAAAAATCTTTTAACACAAACAGCTTAAGATCTTTTTGTTCTAATCTGTTTTAGAAATGACTCCGCACTTTTGTCTGTAAACCATTTGTCCTACAAAAACAAGCAGAGGAGATTTGCTTCCCAAAGAATCTATTTTTACTACATGACCAAACACTCATCACCACTGTTTTAAAGTTAAATGCATGGTGGTTGGTTCTCTGACATCACCTGCCCATCACCTGACATCATCTGCCCTTCACGTGAATGCTCTTATAATGTGTACACTGCTGCCATCTACTGTTTATTTTCTGTTTTTCTGAATTATACAGAATCCAAAAAATTTTACTATTTCAAAATGTAAATGTAAATGTATGTCTTTCCAGATGTGTATAAGACTATTTTAAGCTTCAACAAGTTGGGAGCTATACGTGGAGATAAAGTGATAGCGTTGTTTGTGTTCACTGCAAAAAACGACATTCTTACTAATCATTTTTGTCTTGTTTTTTTGTGAAAATATCTAAACTTCTTAAATCAATATACAATTACTTGACAAGAAAAGTGACCTAAGATATTTAGTCTTGTTTTATGAAAAATTATATAAGAATTAAGTAAGTTTATGGTTAAAACAAGCAAATAAATCTGTCCATGGGGTGAGAAAAATAAACTTGAATTTCGTTTGACCTTTTTCTCAAATACCTAATTCAAGTTTATTTTTCTCACCCCATGGACAGATTTATTTGCTTGTTTTTACCATGAACTTACTTAATTCTTATATAATTTTTCATAAAACAAGACCAAAATATCTTAGGTCACTTTTCTTGTCAAGTAATTGTATATTGATTTAAGAATGTTTAGATAGCTATTTGTACTACAAAACAAGACAAAGACACTTAGTAAGAATGTCATTTTTTGCCATGTTCAGTTGAATAAAGAAAGTCTGGGGTTGCGGATGACTAAATAATGAGAGCATTTCCATCATTTTTGGGGGTGAACTTGTTGTTTTAAACCACAATGTTAGCATTATTAAATAGGGCATTATGCTTCAAAACAACATGCAAAATTATTGTAAATGTGAATGTGAACAGGTGACAAGGGACAACAAGGAACACATGGACCTCCAGGAATGAAAGGAAACCCTGGTAAATATATCCATAGCCTACATCATTGCTGTTGTAATAATAAACAAAAAGGCTTTTTCTTGTATCTGGAAACTGTGAACATCAGTGTATTGGATCTTCATTTTAATCTTTCAAATCGTAAACATTGCCTGGCTCAAAGTTCTCTTCATTGATCACCTTGATTACAGTCTGTTATTTTATGTGTCTAACACAACATTAAAATTGCACAATATTTGTGACAGGAACCACCTGTGACTGTGGGAGGTACAGAAAGGTTGTCGGACAGATGGACGTTAATATAAGCAAGCTAAAAAACGCTGTCAAGGTTTTAAAGAATGGTGAGATCTGTGTCTCTGAATAACCTGTACCAGAGCTGTCTGTGACATCATTGTTGTGATGATAGTTAGGATGATGACCGTTTTCTTAAGCAACATACTTGTAAGAAACAAGGCACAAGACCTTCAGTTAAACCGCATGAATGGTGCAAAAACGTTTTCAGAAATAATCTACAGGAAAGTTTTCAGAAATTTTTCTTCCAGTTGGCTTGAGATTTTGTTTTCTGATTCATTGACAGTCACCTACAGTATGTGTTATCATGCTCTCGTGTCAAAATGCTAAAAACCTATTCATAGTACAAAATCATTTCCAGATGACACACCGGTTTCTTTTCAAAATACATTTCACACACTGTATTTCTATTGGAAATACTGACAAATGTTTACAGAGACTTACTGGTGCTGTGTTTTGTCAATCTCATTACAGTAATTCTAGGTATCAGAGAGACGGAGGACAAGTTTTACCTGCTGTTGAAGGAGCAGAGGAAGTACGGAGAGGCCCGTCTGAATTGCAAGTTGCGTGGGGGGTCTCTCGCTATGCCCAGGACCACAGAATCCAACACCTTACTGGCCAAATATGTCAGTGAAGCTGATCTTACCCATGTGTTTATAGGGCTACAGGTAGGGGAGCCGGAGGTGGGTTACATGTATGCTGATGGTGAGCCCCTCCTCAACATCACATCTTGGGGCCTCCAGGGGCCACACAGAGATGAAGGCAGCTGTGTGCAGATGAGTAACACCGGAGCCTGGAGCCAGGTGGAGTGTGGAGCCACACAATACTACATATGTGAATTCGCCAAAACCAGAAAGACTCCAGCAATTGTCATGTGACTGTTTAATAATTGTTTTTAACACAAGAGAATGTAAGGAGTGAGTTTCACATTGTAAGCGAAAATATGAAGAGAATTTTTCATCAGATCAGGTCTTTTGGCATTACATTTGGGGTGCATGGGAAGATGAATTCAGACCTTACTTACATTATGTTTATGTAACATAAATGCAATATTGATGGAACTAATAGGAAAACGAAGGTTTTGCTTTCAAAAGATCTCATATATGCCTGGTTTTGTGCTCCACAACTTATAGATTAGATGATGCAAGAGTTTAAGAGGTTAAATAATGTTGCTCATCCTGATACCACAAAAAGCCCATTTTTAGGATTACCTGAAAACAAAATCCTATATTTTTAGGATATATTCTTAACAACGATTGCAGTATTTTTAAATTTCCATTTTTGTAATATTTTTATCTTCCTTAATATTGTTAATATTATATTTCTAAATATTCCTTTTATTTCTACTTTTGTTTTTGAAAATTGTTGATGACTCTTTTATATTATTTAGTAAATAAAGACATAGCATTAGTCTACAGCTGCATGTTCTATTGTATAATTTTATTGGAGAGAGACAGTCAATCAAACATATTCACACATGCATTGTTGACAGGGTATTTTTAACACTTTACATTGGCTAAATATTTGCAAAACCCATGGATAAACAAGAAGGGCAACCATAGCCCTTCATAGATTTCATAGATTTATGAAAAAAATAAAAATCACAAAATATGGATATACTGGTTTTTGCCCAGTATATGAGTCAGTACAAGGACATGACCCAGCATGAATTGTTCTCTTAAAAGATTAGCTCAGAAACACTGATTCATTAACCGGCGAAACACCACATCAGAGTTTATAAGTAGCAAAAGAAGAGGAGAGGATCTGACATTTCTCACTGTTGCACTAAGTGTTACTATAGTGGTCTCATTCACAAAGCCAGGCAAAAAGCCCTGTGGTGGGTGGTAAATCTTTTTACATCTCTCCCTCAGCCTTATTGATTTCTTTTAGTCCCTGTTATCAAGTCAAACACAAAGTCCATTTACAGATGAACAAGTTGTTGGACTGAAATTATATTTTATGTGTAACAATACGTAGTAAAATCACAGCCGTGATTTCACCTTTACCTACTTCTTTATCTCCTTGGTATTCATTCCTTAACATAATATTTACACAAGTCTGTTGAACCCTAAACCCCTATAATAATTAACCACAACGTTGAAAGTGTTCTGTTATTTTAAATGCAAAGGAGAAAAGAAGCATTGAAGTGGTGGGTAAAACAGAAATCGTAATGGATTTAATGGTTATAATGGGAATTGGTAGCCTATTGACTTCGAATGAAATTATAATTTATGTTAAACTCTGTGGGTCTATACTACTTGTAGTGTATAATACCAAATGGAATAAGACCTAAACAATAATACATTCCTGTAAAGAAATTAGATTTTGTAATGGTTTTAACGGTAGGCCTAGTAAATGTATGGTGGTTCATATTTGTAATGCAAATCATAAGAATTGTTTTATTCAGAATCAACAGGGATATTAAGTCTGTGACATTCACGGTACATTCAACCCTGGGCTTCGGCAACTCTGTGAGAGAGATGATGGGAGTGGCCGTGCACCTGTCAGACCTGTTCCCGACACATGACTCCAGAGGGATTGTCCTGTGGGTACTGCTTTGTTCAGCTGTGCCTCTGAAAGTGAGAGAGGATGGCGGACACACCGAACCCGGCCGCGACCTCCTTCCCGGCACCTACCGTCTCTCTGCCGCTCGGGGTGGGAATACTGAGGACTTACTCTGGGGCTCTCATCTGTTTGGAGATTGTAAGTGTTTGTTTGCAGTTGTTTGAGTTACACTCTTCATCGTGCTGTGTCCTTAACAGGTAATCCATTGTTTTCGGTGAGCAATTATACGGATCACCGTACCGTACTGGACGTCTAAAGATGAGATGCGTTTAATAGGCCTATGTCAGAAACTGGAAGGCATAATATAATGTCGTGGAGAAAACAGTAATACTACACGACATGTTTGTGTATGTAAATAGCTATTAAAATACACAAATCACTATTCGGGGTAAGTGAAACATTTGAATCCAGAAAGCAACCCGTTGGCTGTAGGTCGCAGGTTGCATTAGGCCAAAGGTTTTAAACCCTTTCCACTGTCTGTGATGCAGCCTATATCTGATGTACATTTAGGCTATTTATTCATATTCATGTTTCCTGTACTACATGTTGTCACCTCTTAGACACTTTATGTACAAATCTGTTAATATGTGTATTCACAGAATAGATTTATTCTATACTATTATCTTTTTGATTTTTGTTTGTTAATGTAATGCTTGTGTATATTTGGGTGTGTGTGTGTGTACTGGACGTTTCACTAACCGTTGTGTGTAAGAACACTTGGCAATAAAGCTCTTTCTGATTCTGATCTTGTAGGTGTTTGGAGGCTTGGTATGGATTTTAATAGCGTCGACGAACGTGTCCGTACCGCTGTTGCAGGGATGGCCGATGTTTGTGTCCTTAACCATGTTCATTTGTTCATCCACATACCTCGCCCTCTTTATACTGGGCCTGGCTGACAGAATTAACACTGACTGGAATTTTGTGGTGAGTATGCGTTTCTTTACATATCCACAACGTTCAGAAAGCCTATTAATCACACATTTATTACGACTCGATGTGAAGAATATCAGACACTATTTCCAGTGACTGTCCTCCAGGTAAAGTTTAGGGTCAAACACCTGGCTCAAGGTCACAGTGGTAGTACATACTTTACTTCCTTAAAGGGATAGTTCACTCAGAATTACATTTCTGTTAATATTTACTTGTCTTTTCAAGACTGTATGCTGTTTTATTTTCTACAGATAGCATAATAAAGGGAAATGTCTTGAAGACTTTTTATGATGGTCTTTTGAATCTTTCTATACATTAACAGTTCTTTCCGTGATGGCTGCAAACGCATCATAAAGCAACTTGTATACGCTATATTTCCTTTAAAACTTCAGTTCACGATTAAAAATGGCTCCTTGACATGTGCGGCACCTTTGATATCATTGGAGCGGGAAAGCCGTTGGTTTTTGCATGTGTCATAACACAGTTGGAGTATAGAAATGCGATTTGAGAGCTGTTCCTTACAAAGGTTTTACAAGAAATACAACACATGAGTCGTATAACCCGCGTTTTCACCAAAAAGCGTTCTTGTTGCTTAACCCTTTCATTACGGGCTCATCCAGCCCAGCCGGTAGACATGGTTTCATTTTTCACCGTGGGGTTGATAACAGAACTCTTTGGAATGTAATACAAACGCGTCAGTCATTGTCTTGGTAATGCAAGAATTTGCAGATGGAACGCTATGAGTATGCATTGCTTCTGAAATGATCATTTTGTGTTCCTAAGAAAATATCACAGCTTACAGATTTGAAATAGAAATAAAATTGCACAACAACCAAAACAAAGGCAAATAAAAGAAAGAGGAATTTAAGACCTGCTGCTTAACATGCACTGTAAAAAAGTCAGGCCTCAGGCTTCAGTCTTACAGCACTCACTCCATGACAAAAGATTTAGGTGTCACAGAATGAGCACTGCCAGTTCTCAGTACCACAGTGCTGAGTAATGTCTAGTCTCTAACCGTGATTAATGTTCATGGTCTACCACATTTATATAGCCTATATTTATAAACAATCTGTCAACATTGTTTAATAACTGCAGCTAATACACAGTGCAGTGATGTTTTCATCATCTGCTACAGTTATATCTAGATACATGCTTTTACCCCATCCATTTAGTTCATGTGATAGATACTTGGGTTTAATCTGTGTGACAACTATTTGCATATTTATTTGCAATTTCTTTTCTCTTATCTTTCATATCACACATATAACCTTAAACTTCTGTTTCGTTGCTCACAGGATATGTTTTACCATTTCATCGCTTTGCTGTGTTATTTTGGTGCCTTTTTGCTGGAGGCTACAGTTTCGTCTGCAAGCGCATATATAAACAGCACTGCCTGTATACGCAGACCCCGTGGCAATATCATCACATTTCTGGATTATCGAGAGTACAATATTAATGTTGCTGCAGCGGTGAGTGCCTGAAGCTATCTTCTCTTTCTTGTTGATCATTTCAGGCTACGAATCTGCATGCTCAAATGTAATAAGCAAAGTTTTTTTTCTGTCGGTCATGGAGTTTCGTCTCATCATTTTTATTGAAAATAAGGGCATAATTCTTCTTAACAATAATATATACATAAATGGCTGATCACAAAAAGGTCACTTGTGGTCTACAATGCATATAGCAAGAGTTTTTTTAAATAGCTCTCTCAAAATTTGTGAAGAGTTTATACTGTAATGTTTATTGTTTCAATCGAATAAAAGGCACAGACAGGTGCACTGTTTCTGGTACAGTACGATAAAGGGATCATTCACCCAAAAATGTAAATTCTGTCATCATTTATTCACCCTCATATCATTTAAAACCTGTATATGACATTTTCTTCTGTGGAACACAAAAGAAGATATTCTGAGAAATGTCTCGTTGGTTCCATACAATGGAAGTCAATGGGGGCCGAGTTTTTTTTTGGTTACCAACTTCAAAATATCTTCTTTTTTGTTCTGCAGATGAAGGAAAAATCATACAGGTTAGAAATGACATAAGGATAAGTATATGATGAAATACTTTATTTTTGGGTGAACTTTTCATTTAATTCAGAGAGGTCATTAAAGTCCTTTCAACTGGAATAAATGCCCCTAGATGCAAGAAAACATGCAGAGAAATGTATTTTTTATTTTACTTGCACACTTTCAGAGTGTCATCTGTTTAAACAAACATCTCTTTAGATCCTCATCTGTGATTTCACAATGAGATGGTTATGTACAGAAATGCAAAAGAGCCTTTGTAGTATTTATTTGTTGGCAAACGTTCAATGTTGAGGAGAGTTTGCAGATGGTCAGTGATATTATTTCACGTAACGGCATGTTATGAATAACAGAAGGCGTTGGTTTGTAAGATATTGTGTGTACTGGGAAAACTTACACACCTTGAGACATGAGCATGCCTGGCACTGAAACTTAGCAGGACAAGTTTGCTTTTACCTAAGCCTTAAAGTGTTGAAGAATGACTAATTTCTGCAGGTAAGTAAGTTGGGTGTTAATCACTAAACGGACAGGTGATAGACGTCTCTCAGGTTTCTCATGAATGGTTTGAGGTGTAGGCTTTGTTTTGTTAACGGATGAAACACTCCTATTCAATTCTTCCTATTCACTTCAAAGAAAGCTTAATGTGTCCTACCTGAAATGGGTCACCATTGTTTATGTTAATTCCAAGCATCCAATAAGCATCAAATGCTTGAATATCCGACCTCAGGCTTTAATTTACAGGATAAATAGTCATAATAATTTTGGCAAATATCTGTTAATGTTATTGTATAAACAACAAGCAATGGGTTATGGTTTTTCTTGTAAAACCAGTGTAGAAGGTCCATAATATCATATAATATAATATAATTAAGTTTTACAATTCTCCCAAAATTAAATTGACCTAAAAAAAGCTAAAAGATAGACAAAAAAAAAACGTGAAAGTAATCTGATTTTCATATAACTGCTTTGACAGAAATTTTATTAATATCTCTAAAATCTAATTCGTGTTTGCGTTCTTCAAACTTGCAACTTCACAACTGGTCACATGACAGATGAGGACCAATTGCACTTGGCATCAGTGAATTTATCATACCTATAGAGAAAATATTGTAAATATTATGAAAAAAAATAATGCTGTTGTGTCTTTCTCCACAGATATTTGCATTTATAGTGACTATTTGTTATGGCTGCAGCATGTTCATGGGCTTCAGGAGGTGGAGGAAGTGAAATACAACTGGTGCATATGTGAGCCATCACATAACATGGATGTTATTAAACGTCAGCTGTACTGTTATGGGCATTGCTTAAGGTGATGTCACTTCACTGGTTTACCACGATGTCCCCATGCGGGTGTTTATTCACATTAATGTCATTTAAAAAAATAACATGTTTTTCGGTTCTATTTGGTAATTTGGACAAAAATGACATAATGAATATTTAAACAAATATTTCAATTTAACATTTGTTTTCATAATTTATGTTTAAACAGTCCTGGTTGTGAGGGAAGTTAATTTCAGAAATATCTGTCTGATATAATCTTAAAATCTAAGACAATAAAACCCAGGCAACTTTTTTTTTGAAAACTGTAAATGCAACTAAAGTTAGATGCATAACTGTGTATGTATAGTGCATAATATATATTTAATATTATTTAATATCCAACCGACTTCCTGTCTTATGTTTATACATAGTGAAATCATAATGTATAGCTTTAATAAACCACAAACATTTTTCCTAGTCTGTGTGATGAAATTTACATTCAAATGTTACAGATTATTTTACATAATCTTGAGACAGCTGTGCTATCATTTAAGGAAATGATGTGTATTGACCACTAGAGGGACTACTTTGAATGGCTTACAACCACAAGAATACATGCAGTAGATTTCTTTGTAATGCTACATTAACATTATTGACTGCATTTTTTTGTTTATTAAGCGGGTGTCTTAGGTTTACTCTGTGGGTACAGTAATGTTATAATTAAATCTATCAGTGATTAAATGAACAATCAATTATCTGAAATTGAATGGTTTGACTTTTTATTAGTTGTAAGTTGCTAAAAATACTGTATCTTTAAAGAGGTTTCTTTTTTATATTATTTGTCTTATTCCACGTGAGTAAAACCTTTAACCCTGACAGTGTGCTGTCAGATTTGACACGTCAGCTTCTTCAACCTCTTTGGTCTCTTTGTCCCATTTTCCTTAATACCAGAATCTTCTTTGACAGATGTAGTGTAGTGGAAAGACAGCAAAGGATCATTTGGCATGATGTTCCTAATGGTGTATGGAGGACTAAACTTGCAAAAATTATAAATAAATAAATGTATAAATAAATAAATATATAAACGAATAAATGTAATAATATGAAAATAAATAAAGGAATGAATGGTTTGATAAAACAAAATAATTCTTTTTAGCTATTATTGATCTTAGCTTTAACTTTTTTTCATTTTTTAAATTGATTTATAATTTTTTGTGTCCATTTTTTATTTATTTTATTTTATTTATAATTTCCTTTTATTTTTACATTTATTTATTTAAACGTTTATTTATTTTTATATTTATGTATTATCGAATGTATTTATTTCAACTCTTATTTATTTATTCTTGAATTTATTCTTACTTTTCTGTGTCTTGTATGATAATTAGATGATTTCAGTGTAGATTGAAGCGTTTGATCGATTACTCAACTCAACTCAACTTTATTTATATAGCGCTTTTACAATTTTCATTGTTACAAAGCAGCTGTACATGAGACACATTGACTACAAGCAAAACAATCAAAGTTGTACCTGCAAAAACAAGAAAAGGTTAAAAACACAGAAGACAGACACACCCACACACAAAACACTCCACACACACAACACGCACACACACCAACACACAGAAACACACACACACACACACACACGCGTACGCACACACACACACGCTCAGTGAGAGCACACATTTAGGATTACTCTTGACTTGTTTTGGACTAACGTCACGTCACTCACTGATCGTTTCCTTCGTGGATAACGTTTAACTATGGCGAGCGCACAATTAGCTAGAGAGTTACGGCATTTAGCCAATGAAGTCGATAACCACGCATCAAATGACTATGTGTCACTTAGATTAGATGCAGGTTTTTTTATTTTTATTAAAAAGTTTTATTACAGATTGACGGCGAGATAAATGACGAAGTTCTTCCTCAGTTGTTAGCCTCATTCAGCACATTCAACATCTGTGCGAGTCAGAGGGTGCTATGGTGGTGTTACGGTTCAACTGGTGAAAATCATAAAGCACAAAATGTAATAAGGTTTTACTACACAGATGAGCTTGTGAACCGAAGTCGCAAGATAACGCGTTGTCAAAGTGACAGTTATAAGCAGCCTTTCGGTTAGAAAAAGTGTAAAGATTTAATGTAACATTACAATGAATTGAGACATAGTGAACTTAAAATCCTATTCGCACAGGATTAGTATTATCTGGGGACCTCTGGTCATTTGTAATAATCGCAGAGATTGTCTGTGATCTTAATCCCGTGCGAAACGGCCATGTCTGTAATTTGTCAAGTCAAAATTCCCCCACAAATTACCTACCATATTTTGACGAACACCGAGGTCCTGTGATAATATTAGTCCAGTGCGAATCGGCATCTCTGCGATTTGAAATTTTGAACAAGATTTGGCGGGATCGTATCTCATTTTTTCAAGGTTTCTGTGCACCTTTTCAGTCATCTTTCGCAAAGAATGGAAGCTGCGTTGGAGTGTTTTCACAGTATTTTGGGTGCTGGGTTATGTCGCTACATACCAGACAACAATAATATTGGCAGAGAGAAAATATTCACTGTAAAAAAACATGACAGGATCAGAAGAGCGAAACAAAAAAGAAGGAATATATGGAGATGGATGACATGCATGGCAGCATGCGATAAGGAACATTCTTCTGTTTACATACAACTACACATACAACGACAAGACTTTCAAGTAGGGCTGTCAACGGTAACGTGTTAACGCATGCGATTAATTATTTCAAATTAAAGTGTGAAAAATATTTAACGCAATTAACGCAGCATCCGTTTGTTTTAACATCCTTTGTCTAGCGTTACATTATGTAATCACGCTCTTAACAGTTGCTTTGACATGTTCAATGAAGATAGATAGCTTCTAAACTGTGGGACGCGGCAAAACGCAACGCGAGGTCCAGCCTGGTGTGTACAGTAACGGGCTAAAGGCTGCGTCGGTGAATCTCTGTCAGACAGCGCATCCGTGTTAAGATCTCTTTCGTGCCATGTTTAGAAAGAGGGAAGCGCCTTCACGTCATTTCCGGGAGATAAGTCAGTAAATTCGAGTAAAATCACAGAGTTCACTTATCCAGTGCGAATGCGCAACATGATCACAGACAATCTCTGCAATTATTACAAATGACCAGAGGTCCCCAGATAATACTAATCCCGTGCGAATAGGGTTTAAATCACAAATTAACACGGTAGTAATGAGCATCGTTCTTTCACTACAGGGGCCATCAAATGGAAACCATTCCGTCTAAAAAGATGTGGTTACTAAACTGTACTCGTAAACTTTACTACATTTCATAAGAGATAAATAACACAGAGGTCACAAGCATATTCCCTTGATTAATCCAGCTGCATATTGTTGTGTGACGTTTTTATTGCAAAGATTCGTGTCAACTAGCGTTGCGAAATATCTTAGTGTGATTTTTACCATAGTGACACACAGCCTAGCTTTATTGCATGGGTTCGAATCCCGTGTCAAATTGCTTTATTTATTTTTTCACCTCGCTTCAGCCGTTACGGGCGATCATACCAATAATTTGCAATCTTAACAAGAATGTCAAAATCATGTAACAAGAAAGTCTGTGTTTATTAGACATCTTAATATTCAGTCGGCTTGTACTTTCAGAATCGACGAATCTGCTAAGGTCGTTCATGCACATCTGTGGTGGAGGACCTGTAACCGGAACTTGGTCACCACTTTAGCACCCTCTGACTCGCACAGAAGAACTTTGAACATTTATCTCGCCGTCAATCTGTAATAAAACATCAATAAACTCATCTAATCTAAATGACACTTAGTCATTTGATGCGTGGTTATCGACTTCATTGGCTAAATGCCGTAACTCTCTAGCTAATTGTGTGCCCGCCAGTTACTTAACGTTATACACGAAGCAAACGAAACGATCAGTGAGTTACGTCACGTGACGTTAGTCCAAAACAAGTCAAGAGTAATCGACCAAACGCTTCAATCTACGCTGAACCAATAGTAGGCAAGACCAACCCATCTAATTATCATAAAAGACACAGAAAAGTAAGAATAAATTCTAGAATAAATAAGAGTGGAAATAAATACATGCGTTAATAAATAAATATAAAAACAAATAAACGTATAAATAAATACATGTAAAAGTAAAAGGAAATGATAAATAAAATAATCTAAAAATAAAAAATGGACACAAAAAATAATAAATCAATTTAAAAATGAAAAAAAAGTTAAAGCTAAGATCAATAATAGCTAAAACGAATTATTTTGTTTTATCAAACCATTCATTCCTTTATTTATTTTCATATTATTACATTTATTCGTTTATATATTTATTTATTTATAATTTTTGCAGGTTTAGTCCTCCATAATGGTGAGGTTTCAACTGGGCAACAGGTTAAAGTCCTAATTGTAGGACACCAAGAATCTGTTTGAGATAAAATGGAAACTTGTTTTCAATGTCCAGATAAATTCTACTAATAAATTCAATTCAAATTCAAATTTCCAAAGATAAAAAACAAAGCTTCATGTTGTTGCTAACATTTTACTCAAAGCCCAATAGGGAAAGATGTAACTGGAAAACAGCAACCTAATCTACTAAACTACAAATCTTCCCTCACATATCCTTTCATCTTTAAAAGAAAAATGTTGTGTGAAACACTGATGTTTGTGAAGAATGTTAGAGCAAGATGGAATTTCTGAGATTTGCCTCTTCTGGAGATCAATAAAGTTTTTTTTTACAAAATAACATGTTTTGTTAGGACTGATGGTCGTTCCTCAATAAGCAGGGTTGATCTGTTACAGAATGTTTTCTGGCAGCGCGTGGGGATGTTTCTGTCCATCCACCCAGGCCCGAACAGCAGAGAGGAACATTTTGATAAGGCATCTGGCAGGTCTTCAAACTCTGGCATCTGTGAAAACAAAAGCAAACCATTCGTTCTTAGCTATACCAAAAATATGAATAATTATTCAAACAATAATATGTACCGATAATATGATTGAGATTAGGCAGAAAAATTATCATGTATTTTACTTACCATGAAGACAGAAATTGGTTTTCGCTTTAAGCATTCCATTCCCACATGGAGGCTCCTCCAAAACAAAGACTTGATCACTGTCTGGTTTGCTTTCACAAATCGTGCCAGATTTGCCAAGAACCTCAGCGGCTATTCTCGCCTCAGCAGTCACAATAAATCTAAAAGCTCTTCCTACAAACTCCTCCATTCTTTCCAAAATGGAAAGTTGGTAAACACTAAATTTGAATGTACTGTGATCCTCAAAAACCACAGTGTGGGGAACATTTCTGGGCTTTTCCTCGGTGAGGTCAATGTTCCAGGTTTGTTTCCACAGATTAAAATGCCTTTCCGTGGCTATTTTCATTGTTCAGGTGTATCTTTCTATGGACAATTGAGCTTGATGTTACGTTCGGCTTACGTAACAGCTTCTGACCTTTTAACTACCATTATCCAAGACCAACATATGAGTCGGGTGCGTCACAGCACATGTTTGGCCTGCTCAAATACAAAGAGATGCCTTTGCAAGGTCAAGAAGCTACGTCTACAAAGAGACAAAAAAAATAGATCCATAAAAAAGTGGACCTTCAGAAAGGTGACATTCAGAGGTTCTTTTAAACATGACTGTTGCGTATGCAATGCAGGGCTCAACAATAAGGAGTGCTCGATGGCCCGGGACCAGTGTGAACAACCCACAGAACTGTTAATGTAACTGTCGCTTGCCTGTTAGGGCAATTTAACTATTAAGCATAACGGGCAAAAGAAAACTCAAATCGGTACTCGCCTGCTGTTGAGAAGTTTTGCATATATTTTTATATATATTTGGATCAGATGAAACGCAGCCAACAAGTGTCCTGCGTACATGGAAACTCCTTAAATACTGTTGGGAAAACATCAGAGGATTTGCCTCGTAAAGTTGGTTGAGCGAAGCTGGTCTTGCATGCTTTTTGGCTACTTCCTGATTGCGGAATCATAAAAAAGTCAAAATAGTCAAAAGTAGTATTAGTCAAAATAAAGAATGAGCAGATGTGAAATTTAACTTGTAGTGTATGTCAGTATCAACATCTTAAGGATCAAAGAAACTGTTTCACATATGTACAGTATTATGAAACTGCTAGAAATGTATATAATAAATGGAGCGACTGTACCCCTATAAGAACCCTTGCATTGGGCCTTCAGAAAAAGACCATGCTGGTAACGCACGTGTGCTAAATATCAAGACTGATGTACAAAGGTACATGGAAAATTCATGGGTGGGTTTAATCTTTTCCATCAAAGAAAATCGACATCTGTCATTAGTGAAAGGTGAATATTTGAGTAATAAGTTTCAGTAAGGATGTGTAACATTCTGCTAAAGAAAATGCTGGAATTTAGATGTGTGCTATTGTAATTCAAACTACACACTTTAAATTCCACTTAGCAGAGGCAGAACTACACCAGATCTGGTTGGAAGTGGATGTAGTTTAAATACCAGTGCACCACACTCTCTTTGAAGATGAAGGGCAGCCATTCTGCAAGAGAATGCACAAAGAAAATAAAGGCATGCGCTTCCAACTGACAAGTGCTTTCCACTTTCTAATGTTTCTATTTACGTATATTGCATTCAGCATGGCTCTACCTCGCAATCCAGTTAAAATACAGAAAGTGTGTTCAAGTACACAACATAACATTGATCTTCTCCATTCTCCAACAATTGATGTCTCCATTATCTAAAGAAAAACATCAACTTGACTTTTGTGAATAACCTGCAATATATAAATCCATTTACATAAAAAAGGTTTGAATACGGAAAAACAATTAGACAGGAATCGTTTTTGATCATGTTTCAAAGCACTGAAATAGCATGCAAAAAATTGGCATCTCCTTATAGTTCCCCCTTGATCCATACAGCATTAAGGAAAATGTAGTTAAAAAAATTATATTTAAATTCCACTTCCTGTACAAACTTGTTATAATATGTGTTGCCTTTCGAGAAGCACCAGAAGCCTTGTCTCAATATCAGGAGGTCTCAATTATTTTATCCATCAGGCTTGTTCTATTAGGCCACCCACTGTAAAGACTTGCAAGCATGTGTAGTCTCATTTTCACAATCTGGAGTTCCAAAAAAAGAACTTGGTGAACCAAGAAAGCAATACAACGACTCTCCAGATACTGATTTATGGTGTCACACATGTATGTGAATACAAATATACAGAATATCTGGGAGGTAAAGGCAAGATGACGTTTGGTATAGGAAAAACATATGTTACTTTTGCTTCACATCTTGTTTATTTTATTTCAGAAGTTAAAATTCATGTACCATATAGGCTCGATCAATGCCAAAGAGCAAAACTAGAACAGTTCAAAAGGGGCTATGCCACAAGCAGCTCTTAGAACAACCTTTAAACCCAAATAAATATGCAATGACTTCACTCAAAAAGGCTTATAAAATACATCTGGCCATGAGGAAAGGAATTTAATACGACCAGTAATGGTAATACAAATTCCTGGCTTAATGGAAATCATGACATTAACCAAGCAGTTGAGTTATTTTCAGCATACATGTTTAAAGTTCAAAAATAGCTTATTTGTAACAAACACTGACTGAATGACCATGCCACACAGGGAGGGAACTGAAGTAAACTGGTGATATTTTATTGCAGGAGTGAACAGAGGAACAGGTGACACGTGACAGGATAAAATCCAAACAACACGTAACATCCACAGGTAAATATGTCTAGACAACAGGTAACATCCACAGGTAAATGTCTAGACAACAGGTAACATCCACAGGTAAATATTGTTTAGACAACTGCTTACATTCACCGGTTATTTGGGTTGAACTAGTGACTGACAGAGAGTACAACTAGACTTGACAATAAATGCAACAAAACACATGGTAGATATAGTGTCAGGAGATAAAGGTTCAGGTGTGGGTGCAATACGCCCTTTTCACAATGACGTCACTTCACTTCCGCCTTTTTGCAAAGCAGTGCATCATAACATCCGTCTTGCAACAAACAAGAAGAAGAAGAACTTCCGTTTTGCCGTCGCGCTGGAATTTAACAACACTGAGAAAAAAACGGACAGAACACGTATTCAAGTACTTATCCTAGCACCTTCGCTAATACAAAAAGAAAACAAAACACTTACCATCATAATCAAACAGGTACTGTTCAACTAAGAATTTGTATCCTTTCTCTAGCTTTGATCTTGTCGTTAGCGAAAATTTGTCTGCAAGACGTTGTACATCATCTAGACATATTTGTGGCAGATGTGCAAGCCACTTGGTAAACTCCATTCTGAGGCACTAGCGGAAGTAACTTCTTCTTCTTGAGTTTTACTGGCAGTTGGCAAATCAGATTATAGGTGCATTACCGCCACCTTATGAACTGGAGTGCTAGCGGAAGTAATGATACACTGCTTCGCGGCAGAACGGAAGATGCGTGACGTCATGTGAAAAGGGCGTATAATGACTTGCAGGTGTGGGTGAAATCAAAGATGGTGTCCTGTGTAGGGGGTGATGGGAAATGAAGTCCATGAAATTAAAGGTCCAGTGTAAGGGAGTCCATGGGGTGAAAATACTCGGAAAACTGGCAGGGGAACACAAGGGGGCAGACAGGACCGTGACATTATTCTGTAGGACTAAGACAATTGTTTTACTTGTACATCGAAGAACCCAAAATAAATCAATATATGTATGTTGATCTGAGAAACCAATAATTACAACCTTTTTCAAACTCTAAAGAACACAGTTAGGTAGTTCATTTCTCAAGGTGCTCCCATGGAGCCATTGAATGATCTTCACAGTGAAATAAAAATGTTGAAAATCTGATTTCAAACTCCCAAAGCTTTGTTAGTCGAAGTTAATGTGACCTGACACAGCTCTTACTATGACTGAGTGAGCGTATAAAATCCATATCCTGAGCATAAAACTTTTTTCCTTGAGGTTAAGCATCTGGAAGAATCATTTACAAACAGTGCCAAAGAGATCACAGGATCAGTCTCAGGGAGAGAATGATTACTTTATCATCAGTTGCATGGATTGTTGAGAGTGTGTAACAGAACATGGGCATTTTTATTAATAGATAAACTTGGAAAATCATTATTTAAGCTCACTTAATATATCAGTAATATATGTACATTCATATGAGAAACAAATAAAAAAATATATTAATCAAAATCATCATAAAAATTGTAACTATTTGAAGCTGATACAAGCATTAAATTATGTAATTGTGAATCAAACGATATAATCAATTTTATGAATGAAAGTTGTTACACAGTGTAGTCCGGCACGCTGATCATGCACATATGGAAGTCTTCCCCATAGCAAATCATGTAACTTGAACTGGGCTCAACTAAACTGTATCTTTATTTTCTCACATTGAGCATTGAACAGCTGCTAGTGAGTTGGTCCAATGCATCTGTTCAAATCATTGAGAAACAACCCTCTGAATTATATAAATGGACCTATTAAAAATAGACATAATTTTAACCTTTTACAACCTTAATTTTATATTTACTAAAGAAATTATAACAGCGACTCTGGGGTAACAAATCAATCAATCCAATCTTTTGCTATGTACAATATTCCATGTATGCCCTGTCCTTTATTGGCAGAGCATTAGAGGAGGTGAAATGCTGTCTGAACTGAATCCAATGCTGACATCTCAAAGATGGACACCCAGTGTTAGCTGTGCCATGTCTACCAGATTCAATATAACACCACAAATATTTCACAGGTCGCATAGATGTGCGTAAGTGGACTTCCTATCCAACTTCACTGTATTTCACATGATGTGATATACAAACATTTTCAAGGCTGATACTTGAATGGAAATGTGGACATGTCACGAACAGCAGGGAAAGAACCCAATTGCAGGCAGCGGGGAATGAAGGGGTTAACAAGGACTTTATTTAACAAAAAAATAAAACAAAACAAGAACCCACGTGGGGGTAAAACAGTAACAAAGGATAAACAGGAACATAAACTGACTAGACTAAACCAACAAAGACTTAGTACAACACTAGACAAAACTACAATGAACTAACACTAACTAGACTTACTGAAGGATCACGAGCAAGAGCACATATCAGGTAACAAAAACGGCACAAGGCACAGAGGTATAAACAGAGATAGCAAACACAATGACCGACAAAGGACAATGAAGCATGAAGACTACTTAAAAGGGAGCAAATCAAGAGGGAACAGGTGCGGGACATGAACTAATTAACAACCAATAACGAGGGATACAAAAGGGCGGGAACACAGACAAGGACTGGAGAGTGTATCGAAGGCCGAAAGGGTCAAAATGACTCTCTCCACATAAACCTAAGGCTTTGCCATGACTCTGCAACAAGACCAAGAATAGACATAACATGATGAAGCAGAGTCATGACAGACACAGTTGTCATCTTTGTAGATTGCTGTGCAGTACAAAAATGAAGGAGGACTTCCAAAGACTCGCATATTTCTATCACAAGATAGAGTGCAGATTCACCTGCATGAGTCTGTACTTGCACCTGTAGCAACAACAACTTTATAGGTTTTATTTCCAGATAACACAGGCACATTATAATGGAATATATACTGTAACTTGAACTCACACTTTAAGTTGTCTCAGTGTTGTTGTCTTGGAAAATAGTCTGTGTCATGCATGCTACATAATGCAATGACATTATAATGCAATTACTATTTGAAATGTCAAGATTATAAAACCATATCCATGTTCATGTGTAGAAACTTGCTATCCGAAACATGAAATTCTAAAACAGTTTGAATAATGTGCTGATCATTTTAGCCATACTGCAGGTGCCTCAAGTATCCATTAATCAAAACCAGAGGTTAGTAATGGCCCATGGACTATACCATACAGTCCACCTGCTGCCAATCTGGAGGTCCTCAGATCTAGTCTGCAAAAAAGTACTGCAGCATCTCACATTGTTCAAGTTCCAGTGTAAAACTATTTGAACAGCAATAAATCATGTCTTGGGCAGAAAGCCCATTCACACAAAACTAATTTATAGGGCATTCTACACCTTCCTTGCTCCCCTGGCAGCAAATGAAGCCTAAATTAGACACACATAACAGTTTTATGATTTGAGAAGGTCAGTGTTTTATTACTAAATGCAAGACACTTGCAGAGGAATGTATGGAATGAAGATATGTCACAAAGAAAGAATTTTAAACTTTCTGTGATTAACAATGTAATCCACATTTAATGTGTTATTGAACACGACCAGCAGTCTGAGCTCTGAGCTGATTTCTCCTGGCACATTCATGAGTTCTGCTCTCATGTCACGGATTGGTAGAAGGAAGAACCCAAGTGCAGGCAACGGCGATGAAGGGGTTAACAAATATATTTATTTAATCAACAAAACAGAACAGAAACACCCACAATGGGGGAAAACAGAACTAAGAAATATAAATAAAACAAAACACTTCCCACGAGGGGGCAAAAATGAAAACAAGACAAATAAACTAAACTCAAGGACACAACCAAACGTCTTAAAATAATACAAGGCACAAAACACGAACAGGCAAGGAACACAACACAATCCAGAACAACGCAATACACGAGCACAGGACAAATAAACAAGAGGGTATATATAGGGAAACACAAACGAGGGATAACGACACAGGGCAGGTGAGGGTAATCAAACACTTAGGGAAAGATAACAAGGAAACGAGAGGAATGGGGCCAATGACAAGACACTGGAGAGAACGTATATTATTGTCAAACGGACAATAATATGTTTCTCTCCACACATAACCAAAGACTTTGTCATGGCTCTGCTACAGGACCAAGAAAAACATGACTAAGGAAGCAGAGCCATGACATCTCATGTAAAATGTATACATCTGATTTTATTTATTAGTTTTCTCAGCTCTCATCAAATCGCAGAATCTAACAAACCCTAATCCATTTCACAGACTGTATATGGTACATGACCCATAAACAGTAACGGACACTGATATTAACAGACCTATTTACATAATATATTTACATTCTTCAAAATATCTTCTTTAAGTGTTAAGGTCAAACAGGTTTTGAATGACATCAGGCTGAAGAAATGATGAAATAATTTTCATTTTTGGGTAAACTATCCTTTTAAGCATTTTCACTCTCACATTTAAATCACATTTCATCCAATCCTATTAATTTTGCACTTCATTTAAGTGCATACATAAGCACACACTTTTCATACTGTTCTTCTGTTTAAAAATAAATGTATTTAACATGAAAGTAAATGGAAACCTGAAGGCATAGGAAAAAAAAGATTTTTTGTAATAACACCTGCTGCAGAATTGGTGAGTGATAGCCAGACATGTTTGGGCTTTGGCAGTAGAATGTGACGGTAAAGTTCATTGTCCAATCGGCAGCCTGAGATTCTAGACAGCACAATTGTTTGCCCGTCTTTTTCCTCCCCTTTTGCCGCGACCACGACCTGTATAAATAGGCTACCTTCGCGAAACTGAATACTTATTATTTAAGATCAGAAAGAAAACAGGCCATCATATTTTAAAAGGTTAAAACAACTATTCAAGGAATAAGATAACAAACAACATGCTGAAAAAAGCACTTGCTATCTACATTTACGCACAGGTATGAAACATTATTCTTCATGGCATAATACATCAATTGCATAACGTGTTAGTAGCATTGGTGTACAAACGTAATTCACTGTGCGTGCGCGCGCTTGTTAGGTGGCTCTGTGCGTATTGGTGAGGGCGCAGTGCCCTGCGCGCTGCAGCTGTCCGGATCCTCCGCCGTGCGCTCCCGGTGCGCGCCTCGTTATGGATGACTGCGCCTGTTGTCTAGTGTGCACACGGCAGCGTGGTGAGCTCTGCTCGGAAAGGAACCCTTGCAACACGGAGAAAGGACTCCGGTGCGATTACGCCCGTAGTGTACGCAGGAGGACAGGTGTATGTGTAGGTTAGTGTTTCTCTGCCCTTTCGTTACTGTGAAAACTAAAAAATTAAACTGTTTGCTAGAATACATGTGGCTAGGCTGAACGTTTATAAAGATAATTGATATAATACATTAAAGATCTGATGTTTTTTATAGAGAAGATGGAAATGGTTGGACTAGGTTACTTACACAAATTCAAGTACTACAGTTGCCATGGTTGTCGAGTAGATTAAATATCAAAAAAGGTGTTAAACAGATTAAAAAAAGAAAGTTTTGAAATGTTAAAAAACCTGTATGGCACACCAAAGGGAACACAAAATTGAAAGAGGAAGAGACATAATGCAATATGTATACAACCATGTGGTGTTGTGCATCTTACACTACAGTATTTCACATTTTGCATCATTAATAGTGCAGCTTTTTTGCGTTTTTCCAAACAGCTCATGAGGGAGATGTTTGTCAATTGGATGGCGCCGTCTATCAAAATGGAGAAACATTCTTTCCGAGCTGCAAATACCAGTGCTTGTGTAAGGATGGTCAGATTGGGTGTGTGCCACGCTGTAATCTGGGCATGATGCTTCCGGGACCCGACTGCCCCTTTCCACGGAGGATCCAAGTTCCTGGCGAGTGCTGTGAGAAGTGGGTGTGTAATGCTCAGGATGAGATCAGCGCACTCGGTGGGTTTGCAATGGCAGGTGAGTAGCGCAAAACATTTGAAAGGGAATGGCAAATGTAATTGCAAGTCACTCTTTTCTTAATTTTCATTTCATTTTCACCAGCTTACAGGCAGGAAGAAACGGTGGGCTTTGACCAGTGGGACTCCAGTGTAAATTGTATCGAGCAGACCACAGAATGGAGTGCCTGCTCTAAAACCTGTGGCATGGGAATGTCCACCCGAGTGACCAATAAGAATCAACGCTGTGATATGACCAAGCAGAGCAGACTTTGTATGATAAGACCCTGTGAAAACCTGAACGAGCTGAAAACCACAACAGTACGTCAGCAACTAGATTCATCCATTACACTCTTTCTTTAGCCTGTGAGGAACATCAGGGGTTAAACTGTATAATTGTCTTGAAAGTAATGTAAGGATGCTAAACAAAACCATTTTCTGTAACAAAATATATATGTTTTTTGTTTATTTTGAAATGGGGAGAAATATTTAAATGAGATGCATATAAAGTCAGTGTTGTATTTAATGTTGTTATTTTCTCTACAGAAGGAAGGCCGGTGTCTAAGAACAAAGAGAAGCACCAAAGTCACTCACTTCACCTTGAAGAATTGCACCAGTGTCCAGGTCTACAGACCTCGGTTTTGCGGGCTGTGCAGTGACGGCCGTTGCTGCACCCCTCACAACACAAAGACAGTTCAGGTGGAGTTCCTGTGCCCCGAGAACAAGATCATCAGGAGACCTATGATGTTCATTTACACCTGTGTATGTCATCACCACTGCCCACGAGACAACACCATCTACCAGCCTCCTGCCAGCACTGGTCACATGGGCCTCCAACTGTGAGAGCAGGAATATAACCAGATGAAAGAATAAAATATGAAACAGTCTGTGAAATACATACTGTATATGCACTTGTGCTTCTTGAGATGGGAGTGTACAATTTGAGAACAAAGTAGAACTAGACATTTTTGCAGAGGGTCTGGGTAGGAAACTTTTCTCCTACAAGAAGGCTTAAAATTCTTTAAAGGTCCAAATAAGGTGGCATCCGCTGCACAAAGAGTCTTGATCTTGTTAGAACTAGCTCATTTGCACATTTATCTCAGTCAAACCGCCTTCACCCTATGCTTGCTTTGTTAGCTGATCTTAGATCAGCCCTTCAAAAAACCTTTCACCAATGTCACATGAATTTGTCTCCTGGAAGGTTTGTTTAAAGGTGACCTCTCCCATGCCCTTGTGTGCTGAAGAGAGTGTGTCTTGTGTGTTTGGTCAGTCACATAGTTGAGGGGAATTCTCTGTTTTCCCTGTGATAAAGACTTTCTTTATATGTAAAGGTCTTTTTTCTTTGATGCCTAGCGTTTAATGGCATTTATATACATATACGGTATGTGTAAACAGGTAATAAATAATGCACCTTCAAATAACACAAATAATTCACAGTTATAGTCACTCCTAACTCTTCACGTGTTGCATCCCGTATGTATTTCCCAATAAAGTTGTATTTTTTTAATAAAAAATATTCAAAAACAGAAATGTACAAAATGATTTGTACAAGACTCTTCTCACTCAACAAAAACAATCAGATGAGGGAAACCTCCAAAAAACATTGAGTTTATTGAGGAAGTTGTGAATACAAACAAAGCTGAAACATGACAGCCATGAATAAAGTTTCTTCAAACCAAAGTATTTTGTTAGCTTGATTGTGGTAGATTTCCTGGACAGCAAAGAGACGCACACCTCATCTGAGGCCTGCCTACAGTATATGTTGTTGAATCCTAGAATAAACGCATGATGAACAATACTATCACATCCTAAAAGCAACATGTACGCTGCAATATAACCACCAGTCGGCGCCATTTCCTGTAAAACAACCGAAACTAACTAACAGATTCTGTTATCACTCACCCAGGCTATTCCAAAGGCGTAGAAAGCATTTCCGATATAGTTACAATCAACACATTCATACTCTTTACGTCACAAGATTAATAATAGTATACTTTTTAGGAATAATCATTAAATAATTAAATTGCCCAATGCTTAGACACAGAAAAGACCTTTGGAAATATGAGGAACACCAACTTTTTCGAGCATATCAGTTTATTATGGGGCGCAACGTATCCAGTTTCGTTTCCTCAGCACCCAAAATGCAACGTCCTTGCGAAGTTTACAAATATGTGCACTAGGCCTATATATTTTTTTACTGCTATACGAACACATTAAAACAAATGAGAAATACAGCATGACTCATAAATGCCTTCACAAAGTACTTGATCTGTGCACATTACTGTACGCAGCATCATTGCAGGTGCGTGACACGTCACGCATGTGTGCGTCACATGCGCACTGCAGATGGTAATAAAGTGTTTACAAGCCTGTTTATTGCGATTGAAATCGGTAACGTTAAACGCAAAAACTTTATTTGATCACTATATAAAAGTGTAAATTGATATAAATTGAAATATATTTGTTAATCTGTAAATGTACATGTATGGTTTTAAATATATTTGCAAATGAAATGAGTTTCACTTTCCCCGAAATCCTTGTTTCCTGGTTGTTCCTCAGTTTTTCAGAGACCGTCTGTGTGCGTCAGAGAATCAGGAAACAATCTCTAGGAAAACAAAACTGTTTTTATTCGAGCTGTGTGTCTTTTGATCTGAGTGTACATACTGTAGAGTAAAATGGCAGAAGCCAGTATTTCAGTTGCTGAGGATCAGTTCAGCTGTTCAATCTGTCTCGATCTCTTGAAGGATCCAGTGACTATTCCTTGTGGGCACAGTTACTGTATGAGCTGTATTACAGATTACTGGGACCAGGATGATCAAAAGGGAATCTACAGCTGCCCTCAATGCAGACAGACATTCACCCCAAGACCTGCTTTATATAAGAATGTGGTGTTGGCTGAAATGGTTGAGAAGCTACAGAAGACAAGCCTCCAACATTCTGTTTCTGCTCCCTCTTATGCTGGTGCTGGAGATGTGGGGTGTGATGCCTGTTCTGGAAGAAAGCAAAAAGCTGTCAAGTCTTGTCTGGTGTGTCTGGAATCGTATTGTCAGTCTCATTTTGAGCGTCATGAGGAATTTCATTCATGTAAGCGGCACACAGTGACTGATGTAACCGGAAACCTACAGGAAATGATCTGCTCTAAACATGACAAATTATTAGATGTTTTCTGTCATACTGACCAACAGTGCATTTGTGTGCTATGTACGATGGACAAACATAAACACCACGTAACTGTATCCGCTGTATCTGAGAGGATAGAGAAACAGGTATGAAGTAAGGTAGTGTGTTACTTTGACTGTTATGCTCAATAATGTGTGATGATAATGAATGTAAAAAAGAGGTTTGTTAACATAACCGAAAAATAATCATTCTTACAGCTATTTCCAGTTTTTTATGTAATATCCATGATGTTTGCATATAATTTGTTGTTTTACAGAAAGAGTTGTGTCAGTTACAGAGAAAGTTCAAACAGAAAATTCAGGATAGAGAAAATGAGCTTCAGGAATTAACAAAGCATGTGGATTCTTACAAGGTACGTTTTAAGAGGACAACACATGGTTTCTATTTTGACTCTTCTCCATTGAGTGAGTGTATAGCTCAATGCTGAAACACTGAATTGCACTTTGGGTAACAAGCTGATTCTGAAGGATTTCTTCTTGTGTGTCCCAACAGAGCTCTGCACAGGCGATGGTGGAAGAGAGTGAGAGGATCTTTACTCAGATTATCCGCTCTATTCAGAGAAGCCGGTCTGAGGTGACACAGCTGATCAGAGATCAAGAAAAATCTGCTCTCAGTCTAGCTAAAAGACTCTTGAGGCGACTGGAGCAGGAAATTGCTGCTCTGAGGAGGAGAGACGCTGACCTGGAACAGCTTTTGAACACAGACAATCACATTCATTTCCTTCAGGTGACCGCAACATAATATTTGGATACTTTTGATACTTTTGTACACTTATTGAATACAATATTGAATATTGAATATTGTCACTGTTCTTCCAAAATCTCAGATGTCAGAATTTGCTGTTTTTCAGGAAATGTAAAAATACTGAACTTTTTAAATGATTAAAGGGGTCATATATGACATGGCTAAAACAAATATTATAGTTTGTTTTAGATATAATGCAATGTGTTTACACGATTTAAGGTTTAAAAACGCTGTATGTTCCACATACCGTGCATGTTTGTATCTCCTCTTTGCCCCGCCTCTCTGAAACAGGCAGATTTTTTACAAAGCTCATCGCTCTGAAAAACGAGGTGTGCTATGATTGGCTAGTTAACCAGTGCGTAGTGATTGGTCGAATACTGCAAGCTTGTGACGGAAATGCCTCTTACCATATTTGGAACATCAGGTTCCAAAGCAATTGTGCTGACAGGTACGCCCACCTTATTTGCGTATACATTTGGGCCGTCTTTGTCAAATCATACCACGAACTGACGGAGATTTGTGGGGGTGTGGTTACACAAGGCGTTTCAGTCAGGTCTGGGTGAGAATTCGCTTTTAGATAGAATGCATCTTTTGTTCCGACACTTTCATTTTTGCAATTTTACGTGTCTAATACATGCATGGGCAACTTATAACACACCGAAGACACAGAAGAACAAGTTTTCGCACCATATGACCCCTTTAAATACTGTTAAAGTTGTCAAGCACTCTTTAATACTTTTAATTGGTTAGATATTTGCACAACCCAGTGCAAGCGTAGAGAGTGACTAATAATAATAATGGTGTACACTCTTAAAAAAAGGTGCTTCAAAAGACTCTTTGATGCCAAAGAAGAACCTTTTGGTTCCATAAAGAACCTTTAACAACTGAAGAACCTTTCTTTCTTGCAAAAGTTCTTCAGATTATAAAAAGTAAGAAAGAGATTGTTCTTTAAAGAACCTTTGACTGAATGGTTCATTTGTGAAACCAAAAATGGTTATTCTATGGCATTGCTGTGAAGAACCTTTAAGGACCTTCATTTTTAAGAGTGCACTCTTAAAAAGTGCTTCAAAAGGTTCTTCGATGCCATAGAACCTTTTGGTTCCATAAAGAACCTTTAACATCTGAAGAACCTTTCTGTTTCAAGAAAGGTTCTTTGTGGCGAATAAAAGTTCCTCAGATTATAAAAAGAAAGAGAGGGTTCTTTAAAGAACCTTTGGCTGAATGGTTCTTTGTGGAACCAAAAATGGTTCTTCTATGGCATCGCTGTGAAGAACCTTTTAAGCACCTTTTTTATAAGAGTGTACAGGGTTTCAGAAGGACAGCAGCGATATATCAGTTATGTGAAAGAAACAATGCTATTTTCTTCTTTATAAAACAAAAACAAATACTAATACCACACTGACAAATATACAGCATCTGAAAAAAAATAAGAGACTGTTCCAAATGTTCATTTCAAAAGCATGTCTAGATGTATTGTGGTCATTACAGTCCAGTCTTTGTTGAATTTCAACAAAATCAAACCTCAGACATAAAGTCATCCAACAGCTGTCACGGATACGTGGTGAGACACAAGGACAGAGAACCCAGGTGCAGACAGCGGGTAAGGGGTTAACAAGACGTTTAATAACTAATAAAGACAAAACAAAAAAACCCACGAGGGGGTAACATAATGGAATATAATAACATGGCAAGACTGGACTAAGACTAACTACACTTAAACAAGAACTACAGTTAACACTTGACATAATTTACAAAATGACTACACTAGACTAAACTTGACAAGACACAGGTCCTTACACCACACGAATCAAAATGAACCAGCACAGGGCAGAAAACACAAGGGCATTATAAAGGGATCAAATCAAGAGGGGACAGGTGAAGGGCATGAAACAATAAACGTGCAATAATGAGGAGACGAGAGGGCGGGAACAGAGAGGAGACCGGAGAGAGTGGGAACAGAGAAGAGACCGGAGAGAGTATGGCAAGCCATAAGGGCCAAAATTACCTCTCTCCACATGAAACATGTGGTTCTGTCATGATCCTGCCACTAGACCACGAGAAACATGACATTATGCGGCAGAATCATGACAGAAGCCCCTCCTTAAGGAGCGGCAACCTGATATATTGCTTAAGGGAAAAATGAAAAAAACTGTAATTAGGGTCTCTATTTCGTTTTGGGTTATTTATTTATTGGATTTCTCTTTTCAAGCTCAAATAAGAAGAAAAATATAGTTTTTTAATTTTTGTGCATACAAAAAAACGGAAAAACGAAATATCGACTGTTTTTTTCTTTTTCCGTTATATTGAGTGGAATAATCAAATGATCAGATGATACACGGACCCCTATAAATAGTACGTTTTAAAATCAGAAAAATGGTCTCTGAAATGATATCTTATTTTTTCCCGCGGCTGTATATTTGCCATAGAATAGTGTTAATTTCTTAATGTGTCTTTTGGTAAATAAGAGCACAAATATGATTATCGTGAATGTTTTTTTTCTACAGAATTTTCAGTCATTCTCAACACCTCCTGCATCTACAGACTTTACTGCAGGTTCTCTCCTCTCCTTTGATGATATAAAAGTATCAGTCTGTCAGCTGAGAGAAAAACTGGAAAACATCTGCAAAGAGGAGATTAAAAAGATATCTGGGAAAGGTAATGTAATGGACTTTTGTGTGCACGCTTTCAGAAACTAATTCTAGTTGTTGTTATGTAGAAGAATTATAGAACACAATTAGGAAATGTTATCTAGAAATGATATACACTGGATATGTCTGTTCCACAGTCACCGAGATCTCAAAGAAGATTGTTCTCACAACCAGGGAGGACTTCCTACAATGTAAGTTGCTATAGGTTCAAGCAAACATTAGTTTATATCTCATATATTATATTTCAGACAAGTTGGGTTCACTCATTCAGTATTTTTGTGTTTGAATTTAATCAGATTCCAGTCATCTCACTATTGATCCAAACACAGTCTTTGAAAGCATCCGTCTGTCAGAGGGGAACAGAAGGGCTTCTAATACTGCACCTATCCCAATGCGTCCTTATCATCCAAATAGATTCCGTAACTTGTATCAGGTGTTGTGTAGAGAGAAGGTGTGTGGACGCTGTTACTGGGAGGTTCAGAGGAGTGGTGCAGTGGGCATTTCTGTTTCCTATAAGAGCACTAGCCGGAAGGGAAAGGGTGTCGCTTGTGGATTTGGATATAATGAACAGTCCTGGAGTTTGCATTGCTATTCCTCCAGATGTTAGTGTATGTAGATCACAGTGCAGGAACTCTGTCCTTCTACAGCGTCTCTGACACGATGACTCTCATCCACAGAGTCCAGACCGCATTCACTCAACCTCTCTATCCTGGGTTTTGGTTAAATAATGGCTCAACCGTTCAACTAAATGACCACAATCTAAACACAATCTAAATGATACATACATTATTATCTACAAAATAAAGTTTACATGCAGTCTTTACATTAACACTTAGATTTGACTTTGCTGACAGGACTGAATGTGTAGGCTCCTGCCAAACCTATATGTTTAGAACTTCATTTAAGTTAAAAGTGATCAGAATTACAGGGAGAAAGAGCTTTTCTTTTCCAGGCGTGTGACTGAATAAAAATATTATGTTGACGGTACAAGATAGAGACCAGATTGCTACTTGAACATATCCAATCTGCTTTGAGTGTATGCATTTGAGAGCTTAATATGTGGGTTTATAGAGAGACTGATGTTGCGTTGTGCATTAAACTTGGTAATCTTACACAATAATGAATTACTTTACGATATGTGCATTATGGGCTTGTGTATATCAACATTTCAACTTGAGTAATTTTGTTTGTGAAAAATGTAGATATGTATTTAATCCTGACTGATGATGCATTGTGTAAATGTGTGGTTTTTCTACCAAAAAGAGTAATGCAGCCAATAATAGGCCTATACGTCCTCAAATTCAGTGTATTTTAATGCAGCCCTCCACAAGATACAAGGTACAGCAAGAGACACAAACCTCAACATACTGCTGTTTTATATTTTTGGGCAATTGGTGAACAAATAAGCACACTTAAAATGTAATCTCATTGTTGTCTTGTAACAAGATGTCATTTTTATCCACCAGATGGCGCTCTTATCTTTAAAATGAGCAGACACAACTCCTGTATGTACAAAATGTTTACTGTCATAACGTTCAGAAATGAGACACACTTTACAGACTTAAATGTTGAAAACACTGAAACAAGTTTAAATACTGTTTACAGTACAGAAACCTGTCCCATTTGGTTACATTCAGCACATTAAACATAACATTAAACAAATCACAATAACAAACACAGAACATTTTTACAATTTTATTACAACATTCAATAAAGAACCTGATGGTCCATTCATGCGTATGATTCATTGACATTAAAGGGATAGTTCACCCAAAAATGAAAATTCTGTTATCATTTACTCACCGACTTGTCATTTCAAACCTCGATGGCTTTCTTTCTTCAGCAGAACACAAAATAAACTATTTTGAAGAATGTTGATAACCGAACAGCAGTGGCAGCCATTGTATGGACACAAAACCAATGCAAGTGAATGGATTCCATCGCTGTTTGGTCAACAACGTTCTTCAAAATATCTTCTTTTGTGTTCTGCGGAAGAAAGAAACTCATACAGGTTTGACATGACAAGAGGGTGAGTAAATGGTGACGGAATTTTTATTTCTGGGTGAACTTTAAGGGGGAAAATAAAAGATTAACAAAGAAAGAACAATAAATATGATAGCTTGTATAAAAATATACACCTAACTATGTCAGGATGCAGAAGTATCGATACAGTGGTTTAGATCTCGCTCTCATATGTGTGTAAATAGGTCTTTAGAAAAAGGATCTCCTCATAGGTCCTGCTTGTCCGACGATAAAAGTCCAGTCCTGTAAGTAACTCCACATCTCGTGCACGTGCTGTGTGCGTCTTCATTAGATCCTCCACCCACTTTGACTCGTCCTCTGAACTCTGAGATGTGGGCAGAAATGTGTTTAATATTGATTACAGACTCAAATGATCCCACTTCTATTTTAAATAAATAATCCTGGATATTTTCAGCCTTATTGTGCTGTATACTATCAATCACACATGTCTTTGATCACTCATCTTAGTTGACAGAAATCTATTTTTATGTTGTTGACGATTGTTTGCTATATGTGTCGACGTTTGCCTTCCTTTCATTATGAATGTGTATTCATTATAGAGGTCTCCAACTTACATTACAGGTCTCATCATTTTCCAGTCGGTGAGGAAGTATGTGAGAGAAAACACTGAGAGGACCAACACAGGAGTCAACAGTATGTGTGTAATCCAGACAACTCGTAACCACAATGTAGTAATGGGTGGGGATTGGCACAGATCCAGTGGAATATCTGCAATTAAATAAAGATTCAAATACTCAAAGCAATGCATTAATATACGTTCATGTATGAGCCACAGTTCAAAAACGTACTGGTTTATTTTCTCTGCTGAATCTCTAAGACCATCGTAGTCAAAGTCAAAGATGGGGCCGATGACCACATTCGCTCCATTTCTCTCACTGGCGTAACGTTTCACAAGAGCTTTCTGGAAGTAGCCCAAAACACCTTAAACAGCCAAACACAGATGGAGAGAAAGAGCAGTACAAAGAACAAAAAAGATGGATTAAGCATGGTTTGTACATGCAGTTTTTTAATAACAGATAACGTTTACATTTATGCATTTGGCAGACACTTATTCAAAGCGATTTACAAAAGGTCAAGAGTGTGAAATTTAGCTGTGTGCTTGTGAATTGCAACCAACGGCTCACTCCACCCCTCCCCCTCCCTTTCGAAGCACTACGGTGGCTGACACAGAACATGTCATCACATTTTCGCTTCTTTCCCGAATGAGATAACGTTTTTACGAAACGTGCTCTGTAGAGCAGATTGTCCGTTTAGGTCTTCTGTAGACACAACATGGCAGTTCCATGTAAGGGGACCCGCGGTGTATGCAGATAGAAATAACTCATTCTAAGGTAAGAAAAACATAACGCTTCATTATGTAAGGTCTTTAAACACACCTGAAGACATAGTTATGTATATTATATTGCATTTCTGTCAATAGATCCTCCAAAAAATGACACACAGCTATCTGTGTTTCCTGGGTTTCAAGCAGTGGTTCTCAAACTGGGGACCTCAAAATGGATCCAGGAGGAGCACAGATTTTGTGCATTTTATGAAATACAGAAATGTTTCAGAGATAATATGCAATCAAGCATCAGAAAAATAAGACCACCAACAAAAAGAATCAATGTTCCAGCATTGTATAACTGAATCTGTTTTTGGTTTAATTAAAATTATAAGTTTAAGATTATAAGTCTTCACACAAGGGGGCCTTACAACGAAACACCTTGAGAACCATTGGTTTAAAGGATAGGTCATCCAAAAATAAAACATTCTGTCATCATTTATCCATGCCTTTCATAACCTGTATATGACTCTTTCTTCTGTGGAATACATCAGATGATGTTTTGAGAAATGTGTAAGTGGTTTTGTGTCCATACAGTGGAAGTCAATGGGTGCCAATGGTGTTCGTTTACCAACATTTTTCAAAGTATCTTTTGTGTTCTGCAGAAGCAAGTCATACAGGTTTCAAACAACACGAGAGTGAACAAATGAGAAAAAGGATCTTTAAAAAACACAATGAACAATGGCGGTCTGTTGAGTTTGTGGACACCATGAAAACTTCCACTTCTGTAGGACAATAAGGAATAATTATCATCTGAAGCCAATAAAACCCAATAAATATAAATCATCTTAACATCAGCCTAGCAGATATTGCTCTATCACTTCCCCTAACCATTTGTTTCGATTTCTCTTGGAAAAGTTCAAAATTGAAATAAAGGTGTCAACATCCCCCTCTCCCTAATTTGCACCCTGGCTCTAACCCCAGGTGGGACAAGGATATATGTCACTTAGGATGAAAGTGATCGGTAATTTGCAATTACGCACTATCTGTTCCCAGAGGTCAGGAGACCTCAGAAGGTATCTGGTTGAGTATGAAAGAGAGAAAGTTGTGTCTCTCTGCGGGTGGTGGTTGTGCTAACAGCCTGAGCACAGCACAGCTAATCTAAAGCAGACACAGCATCCAGCATTGTGCTCTTAACTGCCAAACCCTCCGTACACATTGTATACAGATTTCCAAAGAGGCTGCAGATCTAAGCGCCAATGTTCATGAATCTGTGTGTGTGGTGTTTTAAGTGTCTGTGCTTGTTATTTTGTGTGGGTGTCTATGAAAGGACAAATTTCCTCTAGATACATCGTGTGTGTGTGCAGTCGCTTCATCCAAAACAGAGGTGGCTCTCATACAGTGACCTGATTTCAAATGGAGGCTCACCACAGGCCACACACACACACCGCTTTCTGTTCCACACATAGACAGCAGAGCAAACACACAAAGACACGCACACGTTTAATTTCCTTTCAGGCTTATTTCGTAAGGGCTGCTGGGGGACATTATGGCTAAGCAAAACTAATCACTTCCTAAAAGATACAAACCAGCCCGGCAGACCTTGCTGGTGGTCGTTCGTTGTTTAATGTCAACCAGACCTCAGGAAGGCAAAACTGAAATCAACCCCATCGGACCACACACTCTACATACTAAGCGTACACAAGACCTGCCCTTAGAGACTGTAATTCAATACTCTCTTGAAGTTAAACACTATCAGCTTCAGCCCACATGTTTTAGAGAAAAAGCTTCCGACTTACGTGACTTAAAGTGAAATTCTGTCATCATTTACTCACCCTCTTGTCATTTCAAACCTGTATGACTTTCTTTCTTCCGCAGAACACAAAAAAAGATATTTTGAAGAATGTTGTTAACTGGCACCAATTGATTTGCATTGGAAGACATAGGGGCCAGCGCTGTTTGATTACCAACTTTCTTCAAAATATCTTCTTTTGTGTTCTGAGGAAAGAGAGTCAGATTTTCTTTTAAAAAGGTTTTTTTTTAAGGTTTAAAATTACATGAGGGTGAGTAAATGATGACAGAATTTTCACTTTTGGGCAGGCCCGTTTCCTGCCAAGTGCAGAAGGGTGGGCTAGCAGATATCCTGGGTGGGTATATACCACAACCACACACAGTATATAAAAAAATTAAGAGACCATTTCAAGAGTATTTTCATTTTTTCCCAAATTTCATATAAAAATTAACTGTATAATAAGAAATAACAAAACGAACTGGAGAAAACAACAGAAAAGATGATCTGCGTTTTTAAAACTGAAACATCGCACAAAAACAAGTTCATATTGTAGTTTTAAACAACACAAAACTAATCTTTTATATCGCTCACTCTTGAGGACTGTCAGTCTTGGAATTCAACAAACACTGCAATATATGACTGCAATACATGCAGAATTTAAAGGGATACTTCACCCAAAAATGAAAATTCTGTCATCATTTACTCACCTTCGAGTTGTTCCAAATCTGTATAAATGTCTTTGTTCTGATGAACACAGAGAAAGATATTTGGAAGAATGCTTATAACTAAACAGATCTTGCTCCCCATTGACTCCCATAGTAGGAAAAATACAATGGTAGTCAAAAGTGCCCCAGAACTGTTTGTGTTCAACAGAACAAAAAAAATGATAAAGTAATTTTTCCTACTATGGGAGTCAATTATGACAGAATTTTCATTTTTGAGTGAAGTACCCCTTTAAATGATTTATGTTATAAATATAAAAACAGCCATTAATTACAGAAGATTAAAACTAAAATAATTATTGTTGATTATTGCCTTTTATTTAGTAATTATATAGATGTTATACTGCAATTTTTGGTGTTATTTTTTTATTCTCATTGGGTGGGCAAGGCAGACATTTAGGTGGGCTCAGCCCACCCCTGCCCATGCCTAGAGCCGGCCCTGCTTTAGGGTGAACTATCACTAAGCATTTCAGCATGTTGTAAATCAGATTAAACTCATAAACTTGTCAAACCAAACTTGAGATGTAATCCCGCAACATCAACTTGGCATTAGTTTTACTGCCAGACACACTGTGTAGATATATGCCTTCACTTGGGAAAGGAGGAAGTATTTTAACATGGAAAAAATAACACATCACCTTTGATCATTGAGAGATTAGGCAATTGAAGGTGTGATTTTGGCCAATTCAACAGGATCATTGAATGTCTTAGTGGCCATTCACATTTCGCGTCTTTGGCACCTGCAAATTCAGTATTGTAAATGTAGACGCGCGACAAGCGTGCTCAAATAGGGAGCGACGCTGTCACAACACGCTCATTTTTCTAGGCGCGTCAGCGCCGCATTGAGATGAGAATATTTCAACTTTTCAGAATGCCGCACGAGCACTGCAGGTCATGTGACAAGAACCAACCAACCAATATAGACAACCGGTGAAGATGGAGACACAGATGATCACAGCATAAATAAATGTAGTAGCACACAGTAAAATGGCCAGTGTTAAAAAGGGTCAAATTAACACTCACGGTGTATATATACAGTAATCCACACTCTCAAAGTGTGGATTATATAAACACTGTGAGAGTTAATTTGACCCTTTTTAACACTGGCGATTTTGCTGTGCAGAGTTATTGCAAGGTATTTTCAGTGCATATAATCCATATATCCTTTGTTTATACCTTCTCGTCTCATGGCTAGCGTGGCCAATGGTTGCTTAGCAACGACAGACGCAGGAGAGTGCAAACTCCTAGGCGCTTTGGAAAAAAAAGGAGAAGGCAGTGCGGCTCGCATTTTCTGTGGGTGTTTAGATGCAAAATATGAATCGCCCCTTAAAGGAGCACTTACGCTTGAATGCTGGGTACATCGGTACAGTGTTGGTAATGAGAACAGCATCATATCTTGCATCCTGATTGGAGGACAGCTCTGTCAATGAAAGCACCATGAACAAATTAAAAACAGCTTTTTGACAATGTTGACTTAACGTCTATGACTGACAGACTCACACTGAATCTGCACAAGCAAAGTAAAAGAATCACATTGAAAAAGGAGAAAGGGAGACTCACGAGGTGGATATAAGAAGCCATAAGAGATCTGCTTGTCTGCCCGATAGCTTGAACAGGACTGACTATATGCTGGAGGAACTCTGATATCAGGCCGAATGCAGTTACTGAGAGACTCTGGGAGGGGGGTAAAATCCACCTACACGAAACGGACAGAGTTCACTTCAGAACTCAAACCCTGTTCAATGTGTTTTGTGAAGTAACCAAAGCCTGACAGTGTACCTGCTTTGAAACAGTGTAAGACGTCCAGAGAGGCATTGAAATGGCTTCACTGTAGCCACTAATGTAGTCACTGTGATGGAGGATGAAGTATTTGGTGCGGAACATGACTGCTGGCCGACCATACGGAAGATTCCTGCTGTCTAAAAAAGAGAAAGAAAAATCTGATTACAATAAATATAACAAGAGGAATAGCTTAAAGGAACAGTCCAACCCAAATTCTGTCTTCATTTAGTCCCCCTCAAGATGTTCCAAATCTGTATAAATGTCTTTGTTTGGTTGAACACAGAAAAAATATTTGGAAGAATGCTTGTAACCAAACAGTTCTGGGGCACCATCGACTATCATAGTAGGAAACATTACAATGGTAGTCAAAAGTGCCCCAGCACGGTTTGGTTACAAGCATTCTTCCAAATATCTTTCTCTGTGTTCATCAGAACAAAACAAATTATACAGATCTGGAATAACTCTAGGGTGAGTAAATGAAGACAGATTTTTTTATAATAATATATAGAGTATAAAGTATAAAGAAAAATGATGATAGTCTTCTGGTAGCGCAGCGCAGACACAAACATATTAAAGGGATAGATCAACCACAAAGGGAAATTCTGTCACAATTTTTGGCCCATTCACACCAAGATAATCATAAAAATAAAATAAAATAAACATTGTGGAGTGCACTACACTAGCAATACAGAGGAACGTTTATGTTAGGAACACTATTAAAATCCATTTGAATGTAAAAGGCTTGTGCTTTAAAAATATGAAACTACAGCATACATGCTTAGAATAAACATAACAGCTGTTTTTTTGTGGATGCTAATGTAATCGTCGTCTTATTTATAATTCTTGGTGTGAATGGGCTACAATGAGCTACAATGACAGAGGGTAAAATGTTAATGTAAATGTAAAATAAAAATGAAACATGTATCTTGTTTTGTATATTTAACAAAGTTATTGTATGGCTTTAATAATCACATGACACCCCGCAAAAAAGAAAGTAAGTCATTATAATTTGACAGAATTTTCATTTTTATAATAAAACAACAACAGTGTAAGTTAAATGTACATAAAAAGGCTTTTTGTCATTCTCGGGAGAAGGCGAGAGGGCATTACCATCAATAACTTGTCTCAGTCGTTGATTGAGCTCTTCCACTTTGTTCTGTAACAGACAGAGCCACAGTGACTCCAGGTTATAGCCTCTTACAAGGGTCACTTTCAATGCCCTCTGCCCCCTACTTTTTGAACGCAACTGCAAAAGATTAAAGGTGAAAACCTCCAGCAAGAGATCTACATCTGAGCAGAAGGCAAAAGCACTTTCAGAGGCAGGGGGAGGAAACACTTTAGTCTTTCGAAGCGATTACTATGATTTAGGAGAGCCGAATTGTCGAAACAATCTAAGCAGCTCAAGAGAAAAGCAATGGCAGCCGGCCACAATTATGAGCAGGATCGAAGAAATGACATTAAACATGCAACAACAGTTCCTGATAAATGCATGAGGACATGTACATGAAGCAAAGAGCTTCTACAAGATTTTAGGTTTCAGCAATTACTTTTCTACTTGGATTGTAACTTTAATAGTGTGTGAGACTGAACAGTCATATCTGGATAAGAATATAGTAAATACGAATATCTCTTTACTTAAATAAAATCATTAAAATGTTCTAAACAACAGTAAAATTCAAATAACTACATTTTAACATTATTTAAAGACAATGTGAATGCCACCACTCAACCGGGAAACAATTTGGTTGTCAGGGTGTTGCTATGTGGTTGCCAGTTACTTACTGGATCAAACAAGACCGCCCCCAAAGTCTGTATGATAATCTGGTTCTTATACAGTATATGGCTCTACTACAATGCAGAGGTGGACGAAGTACACAACTTCCTTACTTGAGTGAAAGTACAGATACTACTGGTCAAATATTACTCCACTACAAGTAAAAGTTGTAAAGACAGATTCTTACTTAAGTAAAAGTACAGAAGTACATGCTTTTAAAAGTACTCAAGTATTAAAAGTAAATTTCCTCTATGTCAGTTGTGCATTGTTTTATTGTCGTATACCTTATGCCTCTAAAGCAACCTACTGAATACACTGAGTAGCTCACAGTATCAGTTGTATTAAAGGAGTAGTTCACTTCAAAATTTGCCCCCATTGACTTTCCATAGTAATTTTTATTCCTACTATGGAAAGTCAATGGGGGCTAATTTTGCAGTGAGCAACTCTTTTAAGAGATGCATATGTTTAGCACATATATGTTTAGTTTAGATATAATCCTGTATGATCATTTAGCCTAATTATCCTCATTAGCCCCCTTGGCCTATATGTATTTATCAGCAGTGTTCTTTTATTTTGTATATTCCCTTTACCAGTTTTAGCAGCAATTTACCAGTAAGTAGTAAGGTTCTTGTACTGTAAATAGTAAAGTGTAGAAGCCATGTGTTTGTTGGATTTATTACCATTTGTATTGCCATAATTTCACTACAAACATAAACTATAGCTAGTATAACGAAACTATGGTATGTTTAGTTGCTGTGGTTTTACTAAAGATTATTAATTGGAGTATGGTTCCTATATATAGAAAATGGTAAATTTGTGGATACTGTGGTTTTACTGCAAATACCATCCCTGCCAAAACAATGAATTTTTTAACTAGAATGAGATTTTTTAATTAAATTCCTCTTTGTAGTGTGTTTTGGGTTTTATTTCAATAGGATACCATCCCACCAATAGAATCCATCACATAGAAGTAGACAACAAGTATCCATAGTACAATTCCCATTATAACCATTAAATCCATTACATTTTCTGTTGTATTTTGGGCAGGGTTCTATAGTTTTTATTTCAACAGGAATACTTCAACTATAGTTACTTCAGTAAAAACATCATTCATTTTCCAAATCGCTTTAAATGATATAGCAGCAAATCAGAAGTTAACACGCACGCGTAGCTCAAGGTGTATGTGATGATTATTTACCGTTTAGCTGTTATGCCGATCATTTTCATGACGATGTTTCTATGTTCTTTGACTGATCGTAACCCACAGATGATTACGCCACACTTTAACATGTGCCTTTTTCATCTTTTATTGTTCTATTTGTCTTTTTAGAGAGCTATCAATGGTGTAGCAGCGCCTACGTTTACATTAGTTTAGCGGGGAAGATCCCAGAGTTGCGTTAAAAAATCTGACAAATGGCCATTCAAAGCTTGCCGGAAAACGGTGAGCATAGAAAAACTGAAATACTTGGCAACAGTAAAAGGTCCTGGCAGTGCAAGCCAGATAAATTGCGCACACAGGAAACCCCGCTGCATAGAAACCATTTTCTACTTTTGGACCTTTTTATAAATGTAGTGGAGTAAAAAGTATGATATTTGTCTTTCAAATGTAGTGAAGTTAAAGTACAAGTACTCAGAAAAAATCATACTCAAGTAAAGTACAGATACTCAAAAAGTGTACTTAAGTACAGTATAGGTAAATTTACTTCGTTACTGTCCACCTCTGCTACAATGTAAGTGTTTGTGGCTTATTATGTGGCCAATAAAAAATGTTAAATAAAAGATGTATATTTTTTTGAAAAGTTTATAAACCCAAGTTTAGGGGTCTTCAGAAACCATGCTACTTGTCATCAATCAAGCTTTGAAGCGATTAGAAAAGAAATGTATAACAGAAATGTTTAGATGGTTTATTGTGCTGTGAAAATACTTTATTGCTGACCTTGTCTTCACAGGTACAGCCCAGGTCACCCGTAAGAGCCGTGATTGGACCTGCAGGGTTTGGTTTGGACACTTCTTCAGGCATGGTGGGTATGTACACTGGGCTCCTCAAAAGCTGATTAAGGCTACCGTGGGTACCGTTATTAGGAACCGGTTTCAAGCCAAGCAGATCTGGAGAGGAATGAAAAAAGATCTGTGAGAAGCTTTAAACAATGAATTGTAATATAAATAAAGTTGACTAGTACGTCATGTTCATGTGCGACTGGGCTACCTGCCGCCGTAGATGCCACATTCTGTTTGTAGGTTTGCCATGCCATTTCAATTAAATCCATTTAACTTTTTTTATTACATTTATATAATATTTTCCCTATATTCGATGAAACCAAGAAACTGCATTAAGTGAGTTTACAGCTGAAATTGTGTCAACAACTACAACGAAATTAATAAACTGAAGTAGAGGAAACTACAGGTAATACATATGAAGCACCATGGCAATGTATGAATTTATATTAGTCAGGCAACCCTCTAAAACCTGCCTCAGATGATATACAAGGAAATTCAATTATTGGCAGTAACGTCTTGGTTACGGATGTAACCTCAGTTCCCTGATGGAGGGAATAAAAGGGAAGCCGGCGTGCTCATTCATTCACCGTTCGGTCTGAGGAGCCTGAGAGCATCCCCCCGACCGCTGGGGTGGGCGGCCAGTGTTGTGGCATGAGGACACAACGTCTCGTTCCCTCCATCAGGGAACTGAGGTTACATCCGTAACCAAGATGTTCCCTTTCTGTCGGTCTCTTGACGTTGTGTCGAACTGACAGATTGGGGTTCCTATGGAAAACGCCACAGCGCTGAGCCGCATCACAATCTCTAGCGGAGTGACGTTGACTGGCCTGGGCGAGTCAGACGTAAGCGCTAGCGCGAAATTGTAACTGTCCAGTGGAGAGGTAGGGGGTCCGAGAGCTTTTGTGAAAAGATGGGAAGCCCCTGCCACCAGCTGTCACGGGCGGAGGCCTTAATTCTCTAACCAGCGAGAAGCCGCCCGGCACCGTAAGGGCCACTGGGTAAGCATTACTCCCCCTTGGGGAAAAAATGCTGCAGAGACCACTACCTACCGTAGGGAGGAATAGTGGAGACACCACATGGTCTCGCCAAGAGGGGAGAACTTATGGACAAATGTGCGGACTAAGGAGTTAACCGCAAGGTGGGAGTCCACCTAGGGAGGTCATGGGTTGCCGAGGTGGGAACCATTCATGAGGATACATCAGACAGAACAGCCCACGGAGGGGGGTTACCACGTCTGTAGCACTAGGTCCGGTTAGAGCTATGTGGCAGATAACTCAACTGTTCCCCGGCCTAAGGGGGCAGGGCTGCTCTGCCCAGCCTGCCCCGAGGAAGGTGCTTAGTGATGGATGGAATGCCTGTTCTTTACCCAGTGGGGAAAGAAGGGAGGCGTAATAGCCGCTGATCCCCCTACAGGAAGGGGGAAGGGCTTTCGCAGGTGTACGCCCTACCGGCTGCCGGTCCTACACGTTGCCCTGCAGGACGCGGGCTGACACCGGTTCCGCGCGAAGGTATTAGAACCTCACGGAGTTGTTGGGCATAGCCCAACACGCAGCTCTGCAGATGTCTGCTAGAGAGGCGCCCTGAGCCAGTGCCCATGAGGAGTGTGCCTCACTCCCAACAGGCAGGGGCAATTTTGAGATCGGTATTCCATAACGACGGCATCCACGATCCAGTGCGCCAGCCTCTGTTTGGAGACAGCCCTCCCTTCTGCTGACCTCCAAAACAGACAAAGAGCTGCTCAGAGCCCCCTGAGGTCTTCCCATGAGGGCCGCTTCTGCTTTCGCCGCGGCTGCTGATGGGGCGATGATCTCCTCTTCGCTGTCTCTTCCAGGGGGGCCGCCTGAGTGGGGGGCGCCAGAACTGGAGGGCGTCGAAGAGGACCAGGGCTGCTGGGAAGCAGACGGTGCACGGGACTCGACGGCCGAGTCGCGGCACGGGAGGACTGCTTCTTTACTGTCGAGAACTGCGGCTCGACAGTATCACCCCACCATCGAGGGAAGAAAGGGTGATGGAACTAGTTGACGTGTACGCGCCGAAGGGGGCGTTCCAGGTCGTACTAGGTTCCTCATGCACTTCCGGGGGAACACGGCACTGAGGGCGAGTGCGGCTTGGAGCCGCTCTCAAGCCCGAAGAACCGTGTATCCAGCCGCGAGCGTTGGGAGAGGCAGTGCGGCGCACCGCAACCCAAAGCCGGCGGCACCGGGAAAGCATGGCTGACATTTCGACATCCGCTTCTTCCTGATCTCGACCCCCCGAGGGAGGGAGCTTCAAGGAATTGTCGGAGTCTGATGCCAGTAAGTCACCCTCCGATGCTGCAACAGACACCTCATCATCACGTACCGTGTCCGATACGTAATTGAGGAATAAGACGGCGGACCGTCTTATGGGGAATGGTCAGACGAGCAAAGCGAGGTGCGAACGGTCCGCGAGCCAGTGGCTGACGGATTAGCGCTCACAGTAATCCTCATATCACCCTCGCTGCTCGCCGTAGCGGGCGGCAGGGCCGTAGTCCTGCCGTCACGGAACGGGAAGCAGACAAGGTGGTGGCTGAGTCCCGTGGGAACACAACCACCCGTGATGCAACGTCTGAATCGTCAGCCGCCCGCAGTGCGGGCAGGACGTATCCACAATATCTGCCCCAGCGTACTGGAAGCAGATATCGTGTCCGTCCCCCTCCTCGATGAGTGTGTTGCACCCAAGAGAACAGCGGGACATGCCACGCTGGAGAAATTTGCTCTTTTAGAAAGGAAATTTGCTCTAACACCTCCGTACCCTCTTGCGAGCTAGGTGGCGGGCCTCAAGAGGCCCCGCCCCCTTCGAGCCTCTCGGGGTTGCCGCTCTTTCTCAGTCTTGATAAAGACGGCTTTCCTGATGGCGCTCACCTCCAAGAGGGTAGGGGATCTGCAAGCACCCTCCGTGTCCACAGATTGCCTAGAACTCGGGGCCGGGATTCTCACGTTATCTTGAGACCCCGCCCCGGCTACGTGCTCGAAGTTCCCACCACTCTTCCGAGAGACCAGGTGGTGAACCTGCAGGTGCTCCCCACCGGGGAGGAAGAACCAACCTTTCCATGTTGTGTCCAGTACGCGCACTGCGCCTCTACTTGGACCGCACGCAGAGCCCAGAAACTCTGAGCAGCTCTTTGTCTGTTTCGGAGGTCAGCAGAAGGGAGGGCTGTCTCCAAACAGAGGCTGGCGCACTAGAACGTGGATGCCCTCGTTAGGGCATACCGATCTCAATTCGCCCCTGCCCATTGGGAGTGAGGCACACTCCTCATGGGCACTGGCTCAGGGCGCCTCTCTAGTAGACATCTGCAGAGCTGCGGGTTGGGCTATGCCCAACGACTCCGTGAGGTTCTAATACCTACGCGCGGAACCGTTGTCAGCCCGCATCCTGGCAAGGTGTAGGACCGGCAGCCGGTAGGGTATACGCCTGCGAAAGCCCTTCCCCCTTCCTTAGGGGGATCAGCGGCTATTACGCCTCCCCTGTTTCCCCCACTGGGTAAAGAACAGGCATTTTATCCATGTCTAGCACCTTCCTCGGGGCAGGCTGGGCAGAGCAGCCCTGCCCCCTTAGGCCGGGGAACAGTTGAGTTATCTCCCACATAGCTCTAACCGGACCTAGTGCTCCAGACGTGGTAACCCCCCCTCCGTGGGCTGTTCCGTCTGATGTATCCTCATGAATGGTTCCTACCTCGGCAACCCATGACCTCCCTAGGTGGACTCCCACCTTGCGGTTAACTCCTGCAGTCCGCACATTTTCCCATGAGTTCTCCCCTGTTGGTGAGACCATGTGGTGTCTCCACTAATTCCTCCCTACGGTAGGTAGTGGTCTCTGCAGCGTTTTTCCCCTGGGGGGGAATAATGCTTACCCAGTGGCCCTTACGGTGCCGGGCGGCTTCTCGCCATTTAGAGAACTAGGCCTCGCCCGTGACGGCCGGTGGCAGGGGCTTCCCAACTTTGTGGTAAAGCTCTGGGTCCCCCTTCCTCTCCAATGGATGGTCATAATTTCGCGTTGGCGTCTTCGTCTGACTCGCCCAGGCCAGTCAACGTCGCTCCGCTAGAGATTGTGACGCGGCTCAGTGCTGTGGTGTCTTACATAGGAACCCCATTCTGTCGGTTCGACACAACGTCGAGAGACAGACAGAAAGGGAACGTCTTGGTTACGATGTAACCTCGGTTCCCTGATGGAGGGAACGAGACATTGTGTCCCTCATGCCACAACACTGGCCGCCCACCCCAGCGGTCGGGGGAGGATGCTTAAGGCTCCTCAGACCAAAGGTGAATGAATGAGCACGCCGGCTTCCCTCTTATACCCGGACATCCGGGGAGGAGTCCAGCATGCAAATTTCATTCGCCAATTTTCATTGGCCTTTTCTAAATACTCAGAAGATGATAGGTTCTCAAGACAAACCCCATTCTGTCGGTTCGACACAACGTCTCGTTCCCTCCATCAGGGAACCGAGGTTACATCCGTAACCAAGACGTTTTTCCTGTAAAAATGGTTTTCTCTGTTTTTCTTGTAAATTTGATGTCTTTTTCTGTAATTTGATTGTTTTTGACCGTATTTCAAAAATAGACTGTAAAAAAATCCTGTGAAAAATGACATTTTCCAGCAGCTGGGGCACCAGAAATATACTGTAAAAAATCCCTGTAAAATTAAATGTTATCCTGTTTTTTTTTTTGTAAATTTGCTGTCTTTTTTTGTAATTTGAAGGTTTTTGACTGTATTTCAAAAATGTGTGAAAAATCTGTTAATAAAACCGTAAAATTTCATAAAACTTGAAAATGAAAATCTATTTAAAATTTATGTAGGATAAATCTTTAATGAAAGATGATTTTGAATTAAAACTCAAAATTAAGTTTTAATGTGGTGGTCAAGAACTTCAGTCTACGGCATGAAGAATAGAAAATGTTCTCACCACACATGACATTGTAAAGCTCAATATTCTCAAACGGTGGTATTTTTGTCTTGAATTTGATAGCCGGTCCATATCCAAGGAAAATGGTCTGAAAAGAACAGCGAAGTAAGTCGCCAAGGCAAAAAATTAAGCAAGAACAGCAAAGAAACCAAAGCAAACCAGACCTGCATGCTGTTGATCTTATTGTCATATCCGTGATCACCGGCAAACCCACATTTTCCATGATTCCTCTTTGTTTCATAGGCCTTCCTGTATCAGACAGACATAACCAAAGCGGTTATTACAGATTCTATCTCTGGACTGCATCTTTTTTGTTATATTTCACAATGACCAAAAATGTACATCATGAACTCATGAGGAACGTGTAAGAAACTACATTTTTTTCAATTACTGTATCTCCCATGTTTACTTTATAAACAGATTTCAAATATTTATGTTTTATATCAGGTCACATATAAATGGCTTGTTAATGTTGTTAATGACACGTTAATGTTGGTGTGGATCATTCTGACTGCACATAAAGTCCAGTGTTGAGTTTTCTAGCATAAACCAGTATTTGGAATCAAGGGAACATGCTGAGCAAAGTTATGCACCAGCCAAACTGACCGAGCGTAGCACACTAAAACTTCAGTTTTTATTCGGTGGAAGGCAGACACTACAGTAAATCTAGTGATTCCAGCACTAAGTGTCGGTCCCAGCAGCAAGCAAATAACATGTTAGCAGCAGGCTTGCTCATAAATATTCTGCTTCATTTCGTAAACTCCAGAAGTTGATTTAATTCCTCGCTTCATGCCATAGACTACAGCACAGGCAGGGTGACAGAAGTAATTCACTTCACCATTCTGGTGCCACAGATTAGACTGTATCTCCACCAGGCTGTCTGAAAGCTTGCTTTCATTGGGGCTTCACTGTCAGCCAAAGCAAACAGTGGAGGTTGTCCCGACCCTGCCGTGAGGACCCGTCTCTGTTTCGGCATCCTCATCCGTGGTGGACGGGCTGTTAGCTGTTGGTTAATGTCAATGACCTCATCGGTTTTCCTTAGAGGTCACAGCTCTCCATTTGAAAGTTGGATATGAGTGATTGCGGTGTGGTTAGAAGGTGGTTAAAATGTGAAAGAGGTACATTCCTGAAGACCTCCAATGAGCAGCATACAACACTGCAAAATAGATTTTCTTTATCGGGTCTTATTTTTCCAGTTAAATATCTAAACATCCCTAAAAAACAACAAAATAATATTCTTAATTTCTTTGAAAATGTCTCATCCATTTTATAACCTCATAGATATATTTACTGGAAAAACAGAAAAAAAACTTTGATTTTATTTATTTATTTTTGCAGTGTAGTATTGGGGTCTCTTATTTAAGGCAGTGACCTCACAGAGACGCAGTTATGTGTGTTGACATTTACCGTGCTATGTGCCATTTCCTTTCAACCATCAAGTGAATCTCCTCGATTCTGCGGTTATTGGCGTAATGGAGCCGTTTGGGAAGGTGCTGCTTCAAGTACGGCTTAAAATGCTGGTCTGGCTTTTTACACTGTAAGAGAACAGAGAAACGCATGGTGAAGTAGAGCAGCATGTTCTGCAATGACATTAAACATTAATCTGACTAATCAATACAGAGCTTGTTTACATTGGGTCAGGTTTACTGTAATACACTACTCGTATTATATAATGTCAAACAGACAATTATTATTAAAACATTTTGGAGAAATCTTACTCACAGTAAGATTTGCTACAACCGCTTTTGCATCGTCTAGACAAAACAAGAGAAAAAATGAGATTAGATATTGATATGGTTTATCACAGACATTGCTGTTTAGTGCTTTGTTGTAGAGTTCTGACTCACATGCTCCCAAACAAATGAGTCAACATACAAATGCATTACACATGCATTTTTCTTCCATGTCATATATCTCTTCATTAAACCGGATTGGTTCTCTATCAAATCAATATTTCCTGTTATTGCCATAACGTTTATCATATGAAAATTAACCACGATCTAAATACTGTATAACTATTTATCTCATTACTGATAGGCTGAGGCCTCAAACAATGTTTTCAACCTCAGTGACATCAGTCATTAAAGTCTGATTAGTTCTTTATTACATGTTATGAAACACCAGGAATCTGAATAAGAAAGTAACTTTTTTGATTTTATGTTGACTTGTATGTAACTTATGTCATAAAACTGTAATTCCTTATCATTTTACCCACTATGTTCCACTAAAAGGACGTAGGGGTGAAACATTTATGAGAAGGGAGAATATTATATCTCAGAGTTTTTGTGTTCCCTCACAAAACATCTATCCCCTGAGAAACACTATGTTTCCTTGTGAAACTTTTTTAATTCCTCCGAGAATATTTTGTGCTCTCTTGCGCAGAGAAGCACAAAAAAAGTTTCGTGAAATATGTTTTTCTCTCCAGTCTCCACCACCACGTCCCATACAAATGAGCAAAACATTTTTATAAAATGACTAGTTTTGACTATTTTGATCTGGTTGCAAGCAGTATATCTGGACACAATTCTAGGGAAAGTTGACATTTCCAAATGCAGAGTATAACATGTGTAGCCAAGACAGGACAGAATCTTCTTCTGTCTCCTTAATTACTAACATTTGGAGTTGTTTGGATATCGGGCTCGGATTCTTCCCAGAGAGCCAGGAATTAGGATGAGATCTTCTGTGTTGGACATGTAGGAGCTCAGGAACTCGGTGCGGTCACAGTGAGCTTCCTCCATACCTGAAGAGGAGACATTTGGGTAACGCTTTAGATTACGGCCCGCAATGTACAACATAATTAAACAGAATTTACAGTGTAACTAATTGTAACAATAACGTATCTACAGTACATATCTTTAGATAAAGGGGAACAATATGTAAAGTTTGGGGAATAAAGGGGTAAGAGTAAGGAAAATAAAAATATATATTTATGAGGGCACTGCATGCCATATAAAAATCCAAATCAAGCCACTCTTGAAATACTTGATTATATATTATCAAAATATCAACATTGATTTTGCACATTTTACACATTAAAACTCATCAAAATAACTCATAATTAAAATAAATTATTTATTTTTATTTATCAACAATCCTAAAATCAATTAAAAAAATAATCCTAAAGTCTAAACTCAGAATGTCATGGCTCTGCTTCATTTAGTCATGTCTTTCTTGGTCCTGTAGCAGAGCCATGACAAAGCCTTTGGTTATGTGTGGAGAGAAACATATTATTGTCCTTTTGACAATAATATACGTTCTCTCCAGTGTCTCGTCATTGGCCCCGCCCCTCTCGTTTCCTTGTTACCTTTCCCTGAGTGTTTGATTACCCACACCTGCCCCATGTCGTTATCCCTCGTTTGTCTTACCTATAAATACCCTCTTGTTTCTTTGTCTTGTGCTCGTGGATTGTACTTTGTACCGTGCCCCTGTCTTGTTGTAAGTTCATACCTTGTTGGATTCTTGCCTTGTTTGGATGTCGTGTCATAGTTTAGTCTTGTCTTTATCTTTTGATTAATAAGTCTAGTTGTTCTTTTCATGTTTTGCCCCTTCGTGGGAAGTCTTTTGTTTCATGTTTATATTTTGTTGCATTCCAGTCTTTTTCCCCATAGTGGGTTTTTGTTTTGTGTTTTTTGTAAGAATAAAAGATTTTGTTAACCCCTTCATCCACTGCCTGCCTGCGCTTGGGTTCTCTCTTCCACCACGCTCTGGTCGTGACAGAATCCACGAGCCAACATTGAACCCAGCAGGCAAGATGGAGGCAAGGCGATCCAGGCAGGCCCATCTCCTCTGCGGTCTGCGACAGGGCTACTCCGATGTCTTGGAGTTCGCAGATCGATTCTTCGAGACCGCAGGGGAGATGGTCCATGACGAGACGGAGCAGATGGCCCTGTTCAACGGCGGTCTGAATGAGCCCCTGTCTCGGGAGGAGATGAGGATGCTGAGACCGCTGGGCTTCACGGACATGATTAGGTATGCCATGAATCGGCCGGAGCCCAGGGTCTCAGCCCAATCCAATCCATCTCCCCTACCTGCGATCCCGGAGGGTCGCGTCATGGAGATCGGGGTCATCGGAATGGCCGCACCGTCCGCCTCTTCCCCGGCAGCTCCTCCTCCGCCCATCAGCATCCGTGGCTGGCGCAGACGAAGGGAGTCGTGGGACTCCCCGTCCGACTCCTCTGGTACAGAGCTAACCGGGCTCCCCATCACTTCTCAGCAACCGGCCACATGTCCTGTGGGCCGGTCCAGGAAGAAGAAGCCGAGGAGGGGGAGGTCCAGTCCGGTGCAGCCGGCGTCTAGTCTTGTGTCCAGTCCTGTGTCCAGTCCTTTGTCCAGTCATGTGTCCAGTCTGGTAATCCAGCCGGCGTCCAGTCTGGTGCAGCCAGCGTCCAGTCCGGTGCAGCCGGCATCCAGTCCGGTGCAGCCGGCGTCCAGTTCGGTCCAGCCGGCATCCCAGCCGGTCATCCAGCCGGTGATCCAGCCGGCGTCCCAGCCGGTGATCCAGCCGGTGTCAAGCCCTGTCCAGCCGGCCATCCAGCCGGCGTCCCAGCCGGCCATTCAGCCGGCCGTCCAGCCGGCGTCAAGCCCTGTCCAGCCGGCCGTCCAGCCGGCGTCAAGCCCTGTCCAGCCGGCGTCAAGCCCTGTCCAGCCGGCCTTCCAGCCGGCATCAAGCCCTGTCCGGCCGGCGTCAAGCCCTGTCCGGCCGGCCTTCCAGCCGGCGTCAAGCCCTGTCCGGCCGGCCTTCCAGCCGGCGTCAAGCCCTGTCCGGCCGGCCTTCCAGCCGGCGTCAAGCCCTGTCCAGCCGGCGTCAAGCCCTGTCCAGCCGGCCTTCCGGCCGGCGTCAAGCCCTGTCCCGTCGGCCTTCCGGCCGGCGTCAAGCCCTGTCCAGCCGGCCTTCCAGCCGGCGTCAAGCCCTGTCCAGCCGGCCTTCCAGCCGGCGTCAAGCCCTGTCCAGCCGGCCTTCCAGCCGGTCCCTAGTCCGGCAGCCAAGCCGGCCCCGAGGAGACCCCCAGGGTCAAGGACTGTCCCCCCAGGACTCCCCCTAAGTCCCCCAGGACTACGCGCCCTCGAGCGCAGCCGGGGACTAGAACTGTTCCCCCCTTGGACTCTTTTGTTCCCCCCATGAACTCTTGTTTTGCCCCACCCCCCCTCCCATGTTTGTTATTCTTGTTGTCACCCCAACCCCATGATTATCTTGTCTTGTTTGCCTCTGATTTTGTTTTCCTTGTTCTGTCTTGTCATGTCACTGTCTCAGTCTGCCCTGTCTCGTTTGTCTACCCCTTGGTGAGCACCTGGAGGTGCTCATTAAAGGGGGGGGATTCTGTCATGGCTCTGCTTCATTTAGTCATGTCTTTCTTGGTCCTGTAGCAGAGCCATGACAAAGCCTTTGGTTATGTGTGGAGAGAAACATATTATTGTCCTTTTGACAATAATATACGTTCTCTCCAGTGTCTCGTCATTGGCCCCGCCCCTCTCGTTTCCTTGTTACCTTTCCCTGAGTGTTTGATTACCCACACCTGCCCCATGTCGTTATCCCTCGTTTGTCTTGCCTATATATACCCTCTTGTTTCTTTGTCTTGTGCTCGTGGATTGTACTTTGTACCGTGCCCCTGTCTTGTTGTAAGTTCATACCTTGTTGGATTCTTGCCTTGTTTGGATGTCGTGTCATAGTTTAGTCTTGTCTTTATCTTTTGATTAATAAGTCTAGTTGTTCTTTTCTTGTTTTGCCCCTTCGTGGGAAGTCTTTTGTTTCATGTTTATATTTTGTTGCATTCCAGTCTTTTTCCCCATAGTGGGTTTTTGTTTTGTGTTTTTTGTAAGAATAAAAGATTTTGTTAACCCCTTCATCCACTGCCTGCCTGCGCTTGGGTTCTTCCGCACACAGTCTGTGACACAGAAGTCAAATTTACAGTTGACAGACAGTCTGTGTGCTTCATTTGTGCTGTTTTGCTTGCACATAATTTCCCCTTATTTCATGTTTGCTATAATAATCAAATAAGAACCCAATACTTAATTAATATCCACAGTATCTTATTCATGGGTAAATTGTGATTACAAAAATGTAGTGTATGTTCACGCTAATATTGTTGTATAGCATACTGCAGGTCATTCATACCACGGTATATTAAAATAATTACCCCTTAGCTTTAAAATACTTACAGTATAAATCATTTTTTTCAATTTTTTTAATTCCCCAAACTTTACACATTGTTCCCCTTACCTACAGATACAGTATGTACCTTAGAGGTACCTTATTATTACAATTAGTTACGCTTTAAATTCTGTTTAATTATGCGGTACATTGTGGGCCGTAATCTAAAGCGTTACCGACATTTGCAATAGATCTGTGAATAAACTGAAAAAAATGTATAGAATTGTACGTCCAGAACTGCTAAATGTAGTACCGTGGTCTCCAACCAAGATGATATTGACACAGCGATGCAGTTTCATCTGTTTCAAGCCTTCCATCAGCTGTCCGATCACCTTGTCAATCTCCCTCAGTGCGCCATCAAGCTGCAAATGGTAAAACAGCGTCAGGATTAAAGGTACACCAGCAACATCCACAGTCTGAATGTACTCACACTGCTGTTGTAGTGTGAATGTAAGCAGTGTTTGCCGAGTCTGCTATGGGGCTGAGGGTTTATTTGCATTACTGCTACATTTGCAACATGACCCTATATGTTTATGTGTGTATGTTTGAAGCGGGTGTGAGGGACACAGTCACTGTCAGCTGGTGGTCTTCTCAGTGTGTTTTCATGTAAACTCTGCTGACCTCAGTGCTTTGGGGTCCTAGTTTGTGGCCGTAGGTATCCAGCTGTTCAGAATGCATTGCATAAACATATGGCCTGAAAAAACACAGACACCTGTTACCTTCAATCCCCTCCCCACATCGAGGTTATTAAAGTTTACTAAAAAATATAACTATTAAAACATTTCTGTTTACTAAAATCAAATAAAATATTGGCCTGAATATTATTTGAAAAACGTAAAGCAAACAAAAATGAGAAATGTTGCCTCAGGAATTAACTGAAATAAATTTAAGCTGAGGCACTAAAATTGTTAACAAAAAAAATTACAAAAATATCAAATAAAGTGAAATATTAATAAATAACTTGTATAGAAACAATTGTTTTTAATTAAACAAAAATTAACATTACAAATGAAAATATAATCGAATTAAAAATATTAATAACTATAATAACTACAATAAAACTGAAAACAAAACTATAATAACTCTGCCCCACATAGGTCAAACATACAGGAAAGCTAAATCTAAAAAAATCTAATATATAATTAATAATGCAATACATAATTTATAATTGTACTAAGTTTTGTGATGTAAAGATATATTGAGTTAACAAGTTTTTAGCTTGATATTGTATTGCAAATATAGAGTACAAAGGGATATTCTGACCTTTCTGCATCTGGTAGGTGAAGCCATTGTAACATTGTCAGAACTCGCCTTTCCAGTTGAATCCCACTATGATGTAAATAAACATATAATAACATATACATAAACATATATAAACATATCGGGATAAATGCAGACAAACTATATACAGCATGGACACACAACATGCATTAAATATAGCCCCTTTTACATTCTTTGGCCAGATCTTCAGATTCTGGGCCATTTAAAGTGTTTATGGATGAAATGTTTTAAAAGTGCCATCAAGTGGTGAGTTAACGCAGCAGACCTTCGAATCTGACATCTATAGGGAACACATGTACATATGTGGTCAATACAGTCTGTGTTTATATAGAGTACCAAGGGACGAGAGAGCAGGAAAGATTATCTAAATTAATCTCTACAGGACACGCACTCATATTAACATGATGTAAATCTATACATTAGCATCAGGCCCCATGAACTTCTGGGCTTAGTTAAGAATGTCCAACTCAATTTCCTCTGGCACTGAGGCTAATGGAAATAGCTCCAGAAAGGTACGTTGCATTTTCACTGAGCTCAACGTGCAGTGTAGACTGAGCTGCTGTCTCTAAATAGGGTCTTTCTCAAAAATTGCTAGCAAACCAGCCTGAGTTGTCTGTCTGTGAAGGCCCTCTGTGAGTGCACATGAGGGGACCTTTGTGTTTCAGTCTAGGCAAGCCCGGGACTTGCCTGAGAGAACATCAGAACAAGAACCTTCATGTGACTTCCTCTCTCGTATGAAATTGAACTCAGTGCAATTGTGGTGTAATTTTCCCAAAGTGCCTGTTTTCAGTAGTGTAACATCTAAAGAAAATGTGAGTGGTACCTGCCAGTTCAAAAATCACTGCATCACTGTTAAACAGTTGCTAAGATTGAGCTACAGTGTTCCTAAAAGTGTTTGCCAAAATGGGTAAATGTAATTCTAACATGGGTTTTAGCTCATGGCAATGTGGTTGCCAGGGTGTTGCTAGTGTGTTGTGTGTGGTTGCTAGGGCATTGTTAAACAAGTGCTAAAGTTGTTTTTAGCGCATCGCTATATGGTTACAAGAGTGATGCTAGAGTGTTATGGGTGGGTGCTAAGTTGTCGCCGCAAATGTGCCCCCCCCCCCCCGCTATGTGGTTGCTAGGGTGTTGCTAGAGTGTTATGAGTGGTTCCCAAGATCATATTGACTTACACAGGCCAGAAAAAAGTTCCAGCCTTTACTCCCTGTTTCACCGCAGTGATCCAGATCTAGATAAAGAAGAAAAAGAGAAAACATACATCAGACTACTATGTATTTTGTGGAAAACGGTTTCTTCTTATTTTAATATTGCTAGGAATTATATGTCCCTCATTTGAAAAATGTCTAGGGAACAGAAGCACGATTAAAAAATAAGGGACAATCGTTCTTTGTGCGTAATCCTTCTCTAGTCACTTTCGCAAATGTTTGGCAGAACTTGTCAAATTTTAGTGACCAGACTGCGTCAGTTCCATCTGTGATCTTTAATGTAGATTGCCTCATTCACCATCACAGCTTAGTCAGTGCCAGTGGAGGAAATAAAGTTCAGTGAAAACTGAGAATCGAGACCAGCTGTTTTGGGATAATAGTTGACAGATGTGTTGGAGACGCCCCCTTCTCAACTTTGTGTAGCTCAAACTTTAAAAAGCTCACTGACATTATGTACAGTTTTATGGTGTCTTAATATTTCACTGGTTGAAGTGTGAAAAACTTGCGCAAGTGAGATACTTGTTCGAACAGTTTTGATGTTCTTTTATACGTGTACTGCTTAAAATGCTGACCTTACCAATAGCTCAGCATAAATGTGCTTTTTAAGATATTCTTTCACATGAACTCAACATGTTTACATTGACTTGTGGATGATTTTCAGGGGAACTATCCCTTCAATCAAAGAAATGGATAAGCAACTCACAGGCTGTCCTCCCCACCATCGATGGTTGAGCTTTTCTTTCCCACGGATGTTAAAGCTGGCATCAAAGACAGGGTCATACATGGAGTTACCCACAATTCCATGCGACTCTGGGTAAAGCCCCTACAGAAAAGCAAAAATAAGAAAAGATCATTAATGCAAACCCATATTGAATGCAACAGAAACAATATTATCCTACCAAAAACAAAGATTAATTAAGCTTTATTAAACTTTCTTGAACAGTACGTACTGTTGTAATAGTATATAAATTCGGGTAGGTTTTGGTGGGGTACATAGGTCTCATGTATGGTGCATGGGTTCCACACGATCCTATAAGAGACATGACAAATCATATCTGTGTATTAATTTACAGTATAGAGCCACAGAACTCAAGTGGTTATTTGAAAGTCATGACATAAGCAGATCTTACGTAGTTTTTCAATGTTGGGGATCACTGTGCTTCCTCTCTTCATGAAAGACGCACGAAAGCCATCAATAGACAGCAAGATGACAGGGGGCCGAACAAAACTACATAAACAAAGGTATTAGAACACCAATTTCAAACACAATTGCTATTTGCTGCTAAGATTGATTCATTTGATCATTTGTACAGTAGTAGACATGTCTTTTTTCATATCATATTTATATCTATATCTATTTATTATAGTTTTATTAATTTAGGTATGTGTCCATTTTAATAAATAAACTAAAGCATTCATAACTCATTTAAATTGGAAATGCATCAACACAGGAAAGAAAACTATACACAATTCATGCACTGGGTAATAAGCATATATTAACACTAATGCAAAAATCCCCAGCAGTGCCACTTAATAGGTGTTTGGTCACGCAGGCCCTACATCCATCTTTAAATTCTGTGTTTGCCATCATTAAGCACTTCACAGCAATACACCAATTAATCTTTCCCTCTCCGCTGGTTTGTAAAGTCCAGCTGTGGGCTGAGATATGAGTGTTGTGTTGAATATAAAAGGTGGGATGGATGTGAGGCCTGTGGTGTGATGTTTGTCACTGGGATGTCTCACCCGGCAGGACACTCGTGGTTCTTAATCTCCTCACACTCTTCCTGTAGCCAGGGGACGTCACCTAACACAGGGAGGAAGTGTGTCAATAACACCAGGTGATTGGTCACACTCATGCACGTTTAATTCCTTCAACGAGATCTTCCAGTGCTTTTCATGCCCATCCCCACCTTACACATATTTTTTAAAAGTTCCTATATCATTTTTTAGAACCAATAAAATCTATAAATCTATCGAATAAAATGAGTTATTTTTCCCATTCAATGGAAAGTACTCGCAGAAATAAAATTCTTTCAACATTTAGTCATTTTTTTCTGCAGAACACAAAATAAGATATTTTGAATAATGTCAATCAAAAATATATAATCCCTTTATTGTCACTCAACCATATACATAAGTGCAACAGTAGGTGAAAAATGCAGGAAACCAAACAACATTGGCCCCCTTTGACTTCAATTGTGCAGACACAAAACATTTCTCACAATATCTTCTTTTGTGTTCCACAGAAGGAAGAGTTGCATACAGATTTTAAACAACATGCTGGTGAATAAATTAATTTTTGATTTTGGGTGAACTTTTTTCCTGAGTGGCCCATTGCGTCCTCCTTATACTGCTTCATCTTATTAGGAATCATGTTTGCTATTGACAGCGATATGTATTGTCCCAAGAGTTCACCAAACAATCGGATTTGTTGTTGTTTAGTAACTAGTGGTTGAACATTGAAAACATGAGAACGTTTACATTTACATTTACGCATTTGGCAGACATTTTATCCAAAGCGATTTACATTGCATTATCCTATACATTTTTTGTTTCTAAGTATGTGCAATCCCCTGGGATCGAACCCACGTCCCTGGCGTTGTCAGCGCCATGCTCTTACCACTGAGCTACAGGAAAGCGTTTCTTAAGCTATATTAATAAAATAATATTTGCAGAACCAAAAGTCTCCCACCTTTGCAGAGAGACCTGTAGTTGGTGCAGCAGTCTCCTTTGGCCATGCAGTCCTCTGAGCAGTGACAGGCATGTTGTTCATTACGTGTTTCACCACAACGTTCTTTACTACATTCGAAACCCCCCTCTGAAAGCACAGAAAAAACATGGGTTCAAAATCAACTAAAAGCTAAATTAAAAGAAGCTGTTGTAGTCACATGCAAGTAAGAATAAAACTGCCGTTTGGAAAGACACAAAAGCGTATTTTCTGAGCTAACAGGGCTTACCTGTTTTCAAGCAGTGCTCATCAAAATCCGAGCAACACCTGTTGTATGTTTTACACAGGTTATCGCAGCGACAGTTTGGGGCTTCAGCTTCCACAAGTTCAAAGCACCTGTTTTTACAGGAACCAGACAGGCTGTTTGAAGGGATGTCAGCGATAACTTTGGGAAAGAGATAAAGAGCAAGCAAGGTTATTATTAAAGTAGTAAAATCACACCAGACTACAAAGGCATGCAAAGCTTGGAAAGTTCTTCTTTGTCAGAGGAGAAACCAGTTTTCGGATGATAAGATAATTGTGTCGATGAAAGTGTTGGTTAAATGTGTATTTGTGTATATGCAGTTCAATCATATACACATTGAATATATATACAGTCCTGCTCACCATTATTGGTACCCTTGGTAAATATGAGCAAAGAAGGCTGTAAAAATAAATCTACATTGTTTCTCCTTTTGATCTTTTATTTAAAAAAATATACAATATTCCAACATTTCATTAAAGTAAAACAATTTGAAGTAGGGGGAATATCACATTGAGAATTTTTTTTCTCTAATACACCCTGGCCACAATTATTGGTACCCCTAGAAATTCTTATGAGTAAAATACCTCCCAAGTATATTCCCATTGATATTTACATTTTCTTAGCTAGAAAACATGACGGTGTCCAGTTATGACTTCTTGTTGCACAGGAGAATAAATATTAGTAACACAAAGCCCAAACCCCTCTTAATCATTTATCACAATGGATAAAACCAAAGAATATAGTTCTGATGTGCAATATAGTTCTGTTGAGCTACACAAAATACAAAATGGCTTTAAGGAAATAGTTAAAAGAATAAACAATGTAATTTCCAACATCAGGGCAATGATCAAGAAGTTTTAATGGACTGGAGATGTTGAAAATCAGCTTGAAACAGGATGTGTGTCTATATTGTCTCAACGCACAACTAGGAGAAGAATTTGAGTGGCCAAAGACTCTTCAAAGAGCACAGATGGAAAATTGCAGTAATCAGTTGAATTTTGGGGTCAGAAAGCATTTAATAAAAATAAAGGAAAACTGCACCTCCATCACCACAAGTTGTTTGGGACACTGTTCAAGAAACAAATCTTCTGCTCTTATGCAAAAATAAACTGCACCATATTAATCTGCCATACTGGAACTTCAACCATGACTGGGGTCTATGGCCATATGGAATGAAAAAGAGTTTTTTTGGCAGCAATAACACAAGATAGGTTTGGTGCACACAGGGATAAAAGAATGCCCCATGTCCACAGTTAAATATGTCACCAGATCTTCATTGTTGTGAACCTGTTTTTATACCAGAGGTTCTGGACATTTTGTTCAGATACATGTCATCATGTTTTATATCAAATACCAACAAGTAAAAAAATCAAAACCTGACTTGCTCTGCTAGAAATATTATAATGGGTCGTGGTTAGATCGTCCATCAGCACATTGGTTCAAAATAAACATCAACATCAATAAAAAATGGGTCACTGAACACAAAATCAAGATCCTGCCACAGCCATCCCAGTTCCCTGACCCGAACCCTATAGAAAATGAGTGATATGAACTGAAGAAGAGGGAGGACCAACATTTGAAGGATCTGGAGAAATTCTTTATGGAGGAATGGACTCAGATGACTCTCAATGTAATCTCAAACCTCATCAGACTGAAAAGAAAACACTCAGAGCTGATTTTCTTATAAATTAAGGTTGCGGGGTGAATTAAATATAAGGGTGCCAATAATTGTGGCCAACATATATGGAAGAAAAACTTTTTTTTCTCAATGTGATATTACCCCCACTTCAAATTGTTTTCCTTCAATGAAATGTTGGAATTTTGTAGATTTTTTAAATAAAAGATCAAAAGGAGAAACAATACATATTTATTTTTACTGCCTTCTTTGCTCATATTTACCAAGGGTGCCAATAATGGTGAGCAGGACTGTATACAATTTTAAATATGAGTCAGTGAGCTGAAATGTTCTCTACACATCTTAATATTAACTTAGGGTTGAGAAAAGTAAATATTTCCCTCATTTCCATCAGCGTGCCAATCAGCAGCTAAGAGAGCAACAGACAGCCGCTGTTTCAATGTTCCTGACTTACATTTGACAAAAAAAAAAACGAAACGTTTCAAGAAAAGTAAAACTAACAAACGGTGTTATTACGTTTAAACGTTCCACGAAATTGTTGTATAAATAATGAATCATTGAAGGCAGGATCAAACAAAGTCAAATGATTTCCTTTCGTTCAACCTCGACTAAATTATATAAACTAGGCAGCAGAAACACGTTCTGGACATGTTTACAATGGCATCAGTTGAATTGGTCTTGGGTACATAAACGCACCGAACGCACAGCATTGCTTTCCAAGACATACTGCAAAAACTAGCTGAGAGGAAACTACAGTGAAATCTCTAATATCACATGCATGCATTTTCCCAGGACATGTTTAACATCATAAAGTCAGCTGACAAATATTATATAAATTGAATACATCATTGTATACATGAACATGCAAAGGAATGAATTAGCATTACATTTTCCATCATTACTAAAGAAACAGTGATGCTTGCACGGCAGGAAAAGAATAGTGTTCAAGTTTTTACACGTTTGGATTTAGGTTACATCTTGCTTTCAAAGCAACCACAATTCAGCAAGCAAGTGATAAACAATCTCCTGCCAAATACAATACTATATTCTATGCGTTGTGCATTTAATTTCGAAACCATTGGCTTCAAAAGAAGAGTTGTTTTAGCTTTCATCTGGAAAGGTTTTCTGTTGTAGATATTGGAACATGACTCTAAGGGTTTGCTCCCATTCAAGCACGAGAACATCAGTGCGGTTAAACACTGATGTTGGCGGGGGGTTCAGGTCTGGGCTTTGCACAAACACCCAATGCACTATTTCTATATGGACTGTGCTTTGTCAAAAACTCTCTTCCCAACTATCCACATATACAGTATAATGTAAATGTAAAAACGTCCAATAGCAATTCATTTTAATGTAACAATTACATAATTGCTGTTGCATACATTTTGAATAATGAACATTTAAACAATGCAGAGCACTGTGAGATTTTCAAATCATGAATCCATTGTTGCTTATAAAGACCAAAAACTGGTCTGACAATGTGTAAATGTGATTATAAAAGATGGGTTTGCTTTTCAACCTTTGTGTTCTGTGTTGTTGATATTGCTTTTGTATTAAGTAGCCTATTAATAGCTACTGAAACATGATGATGGTTATAATAAAAATGTATAAACAATACAAACAACTTATTATTGTTTACTAAAAGTTGTCATGAAAATGAACTCACATGAGGGAGACTGATCTGATTTGCCTGAGCGCCTGACCACATACCCCTCACACACACCGGACCGCGAGAGAAGATACACGAGGGAGAAAATCTGTGAACAATGTAGCACATTAAGACGAAAACGAAAAAAAAAAAAATCTGAAAGAGATAGCAGTGCGGTTAAGTAGGCTACGTCCATTTAAGTATCAACGTATAGATTAATTGCGACAAATACATCAATAAAACAACAATAAAACCTATAGACGTCATTTTACATGTGTAAGAGAACGAGAAACTAATTGAACTTTTTATTGTACATCCATTTTAGAAAATGAAAGAATTCAAATGCAATTAAATGCACAATAAACATGTTAGTTTTCTGTACCACATGCTGCAACAACCATAAACATTTTTAATAAACGTGATGTTCATTTCTATGTTGGCGACATTTAAATGGAGGCTAATGTTTAAGAATCATTCTTTTTCATTAGAAGCGTAAATGCAATGCAACTCTTACTGAAGAATAACATTATAAAAGCAAGACATGCACGTTGCAGATAATTGCATTATGTAAAACTTCCTCTTACCGTACCCATTTTAATGTGAGCATGGCTGATATTGTGTATTCCCTGACTCACAGCATCGACACTGAGTGAGCACTGAAACCCTAGCACACACCACACTACACTCACAAGCCTACTCAAGTGTTTACTTTACCTCCAACCAATACACACGAGAACTAACGTCACTGAAACACCACTGACCAATTACACCGAGAGAACGAATGCTCTTTATAGCTCAGAAATATGATTAATTGTTTTGTGAACTGATTCTGTGGTGCCCGTGCCTCCGATAGGCTATAAAAATGTGACAAATAATGTGAAACCACAATTTATCACCCTGCTGAAAAAAAACCAAGAGAACCCCTTTCCAAAACACAATAGAAAATGTTATGGACTTAATGGGAATTGTATTGGATTTAATGGAAAATTATAAAGATGTCTACTGGCATGTAATGGATTCTATTGGTGTGATGTTATCTGGTAGATGCAAACCAAAGAACACCATTAATTGGAATAATGCCCAATGCCCAAAATGTTTTTTAAATGGTTGGAAAAAGCTAATGGTTTATAATGGCATTTTGATGGAAACCATGAAAGGTTCTGTGATAGTTTCCTATTGTTTTTTTGTTTTGCAGTACAATGCAATACTGATACTAAAACTATGTCCTATTTAAATTTAAGCTCCATGTGCAGACACGTCAATCTTTTGAGACACTTTCATCCAAAGTGAATTACAATAATTAAGAAACAATAAAGCAATTCATCGTAGAGTTTATACAAGGACCACAGACACTGCAGTTACATTTTTAAGGGTAGTGTTCCTATTCATCTAAATTGACTTTTTTACATTTACATTTAGCACATGCTTTTATCCGAAGCATTGTAAATGAGAGAGCATTTAATATTCTGTTAATAATAAGGGTCTACAAAGCCATGTTTACAAGCAGGATCAGAGATCTGATCCCTTTCAGTTTGGGAACAGGAGCATATACTGTAAATCTTTCCCATCAAAAAATAACAACAATAATCTTGTTTGTCTGCGAGAAAAATACAAACAAAAACTAAGGTTTTAACAAGTCTTTTTATGGGTTTATATATATAAAAAACATTATTACACAATAAAACTGTTTCTTGTAACAACTGCATTACTGAATTATAGAATCTCTACAATAAAACATTGAAAGCACAGGCTGGGGGTGTAAAAGTGAAACTGAGTTACGGCTCAAATTTCAGTACTATATCAAAGCAACAGTATTGACCAAAAAAATGTACTAGATTCAATTGGCCCTTCACAGTTTGGCTAATGAAGCACCATTGGAAATATTACAAGAGGTTAATATACTGTAGAGCTTATGCTGTGAAATGTTCCCTTATTAAAGTACTTGCAGAACGTTGACATTTACATTGACAGACAGTGGTGGGATTAACCCCAGTGGTTCTGGGTGGTGAAAGAATGTAAGTCTGTACTCGTGCTGTTCAACAGCCACAAACCAGGAAAAATCCTTCTTATATACTGCATGTCAGGTCATTAGAGACCGGGGGGGTTGGGTACATATAGGGCATCCAAAAGCTGCTCTTCAAGAACAGATGAACTGATAACCAAGTGGAATTTAGGTGACAGCATTTAGTGAAATACTTTTAACTAATGATCATTTGAATCTGGTAATATAACACAACCCAGTCTACGAAGCACTGTTTATTAGGTTAAAAATAAAAATGTAGTAAAACTATCCAAAACATGTTTAAAAATCATCGTGAACTGTTTTTAGTCAGACAGAGATGGTGAACGAATGGAGCGTCCACTGGCTGGACTGTTACTGAAGGCGTGAGAATCTCTGTCTTTACTCTCATGCTTGTGTTTGTGTTTATGCTTGTGCTTGTGTTTCTTCTTCTTCTTCTTGTGCTCATGGTGGTGATGATGATGGTGGTGGTGATGATCTCCATGTTTGGAGGACATGCTCTCTTTGCTCAGCAGGGGCATGGGCGTTCCTGGCATGGACAACATGGCATGCTCCACGGAAGAGACTTCTTTACCTGTGAAGTTGAGAGAGGTTGAAGCAGTGTAATACAGAAGATGGTCTCACAAGTGGCTTTCAACTCTGAGAGGACTCCGCAACCTACGCCTTTAAAACCTTTAAAACAACTCTTCACTAAGTTCTGCCCTTCAGCCATGGTTGCTTAGTCACACAAGCTTAAAAAAACATAAAATTAGAAATGATTTGTTGATTTGAATGTTGTTGTTTTTTAGAAATGATCAGTAATGTATTAAAGGCAAGCAAGAACGGGACAAATGCAACCCTATTTCATGTTTTATATCCAAATGCAACAATAAAAAGCATTACCATGTCAGAACATGTAGAGTATGATGCATCAGGTTAAAATGTGCTGGTGGCTGTGTGTTTGTGTCTTACCAGGAGTTGAAGGTCTCTCGAGCATGTTTAGATGGTGATATATAAACGCCTGGCTGTCGTGAACTGTTTCCATATCAATATCTTCCTCCTCCTGTGTTGGGAACTTAAGAAATGTCATTTAAATACTCAAATGCACAGAAAGTTACATTTATATATGTAATATAAATATATTTATACAATATATTTTCTATAAACGTTCAAGAGCATATTCTGAGCAGATAGTTTTAGACATGAAAACTCTAACAAATTAGGCTTTGTCTTAGGAACATCTGGCCCTATCCAGCGAAAACATTTCGAGACCATTTCATTTTTTTGTTCAGAAAAACATAATTCAGAGTTCAGAGTTTTTATGAATTTAGGTATGTCTTTAGGTAATTGTTTCATTCTGTGAACTACTAACAATATTTCTCCCAGAAAACTGGAGAAACCGGTCAAAAATAACAGAAAAGACCGTTTTTTTAGAACTCAAATACTGGAAAGAAATCAAGTTCATATTCACTTTAAAAAAAGTATACTTTTTTATGTGATAACCCTGAAATTCAACAGACACTGGACTGGAATAGCCAAAGTACATCTACAAATGCTGATTAAATTAAAATTTGAAATGGTCTCTTAATTTTTTCCGCGGCCGTACATTCACGATAATAGACTGCTTTGTCATTTTTACAGTAATGAGATGTAATTGTTGTCACAGTGGTCACAAGCTGATAACGTACTCTGGTCTTCACAGTTATTTTAGCACTGGGCTCCTCCTGCATAATTTGTCCAGGTTCAGGGGATGAACATAACAGAGTCTCCGCCTTCCTCTTTAAACTCTGTGGGGCCATGGCAACACCGCTCAACGCTGGCTCAATGACAACATGCTGCTCCTCTTCCAGCTGTGGATTATATGAAGAGAAACATGTCAGCTGCATTTAATAAATGAATCCCTAACTCCAAGTATTAAATGTATGCAAATCATCCAGCTCATACATTGCATGTTCAGACTACATCTAGCCTACATAAATAATAATATGACATCTAATTATAAAGAGTTGCAAGATTTTTAACACTATCATTTTTTAGGCATTTAAAGTGCTGGTGAATGCCATGCTGTGGGTCACCTCTGGGCCTGGATCAGATTTGATGATGGGGTTGAGAACAGCTTTCTTCTCCTTCAGGTTTAGCACGAGACCCAGCTCAGGCAGAGGCAGACAGGAGGGACGGGTCAGCCCAAACAGAGCATAGTACAGATTCACCACATCACAGCGCAGGCGCCAGTCATGAGCGGTACCTGAGATACATGTACGGCACAGACAGACAATAGAAGATGCCAGATTTGTGAGAGATTATTGACCATAACCTTGTCGTTCAATTTACAACCCGAATTCCGGAAATGTTGGGATTTAAATTTGAATAAAATCAAAGACTTTCAAATCACATGAGCCAATATTTTATTCACAATAGAACATAGAGAACATGACAAATGTTTAAACTGAGAAATTGTACAACTGTATGCACAAAATGACCTCATTTCAAATTTGATGCCTGCTACAAGTCTCAAAATAGTTGGCACGGGGGGGTAACAAAGGGCTGAAAAGGCAAGAAATTTTGAAAAGATTCAGCTGGGAGAACATCTAGCAACTAATTAAGAACTCGATTAGCTGCTATAAAAGGGCTGTCTTAGAGAGGCAGAGTCTCTCAGAAGTAAAGATGAGCAGGGCCTCTACAATCTGTGAAAGGGTGTGTAAAAAGATTGTGGAATACTTTGCAATTTCACGTTGAGGAACGTTGTTTTTAAAGGCTTTGTAAATCTCATCATCTACAAAAGATTCAGTGAAACTGGAGAAATCTCTGTGCGTAAGGCTGCATTTACACCGCATGTATCAAGTGACCCAATTCCGATTTTTCCTCCAATGTGGCACAGATCGGATATGACCCATGACCGTGTAAGCAGGAAAAAAGCACATGGATTCCGATATTTTCAGATCGGTTTCAGGCCTCAATCATATGTGGAAATAAATCTGATATGAATCGGATACGTGCAGTTGCATCTGCCATGTAAGCAGACAGATCGGATATTCACCCGTCATTGTGAGTTGTACATCATTAATTCCTTTCAAACAGAGCGATGATCCCGGAAATTGTAATACAATTGCCAGGAAACGAGCTAAGCGAGTTTGTCAATTATTCGAAAACTAAAAAAAAATATTGGTAGGCTCTATTTAGCTTAATCATGCATGAATGCATGTACGTCCTAATCATCAAACTGACTCTCAAGACGAGAGAATAGCGTTGTCTGCTTAAATGCAGTTTTAAAGTTTGAAATTAATCAAAATTAAAATTCATCACAATATCAAAAATTATCATCATAAAAATACAAATCACTTTAATAAACTTAATCGCTCAGCAACCTTTAAAACAATTATCCGTTCCACACAACGGAGAAGCTTGAGTTTCTCTGCAGACACCCGCTTTACTTTTAACAGGCTTCACTTGACCGAGCATTTACAGATTTTTTCCTCAACAAAAACATTATAAACAACATGAACATTATGATGATACACCGACCTAAGTGTCTATATTGTCTTTGTAATATTAAATACAGTCTGCTTTATTAAGCGGTTTTTCAATCACTCTGCGTGAGCTTATTCAAAAGATTTAAATGACAAAAAACTTTCACAGACTTTAAAAAACATTAACGATTAAGTCATTTTTGAGTTAACATTTTTTTGTACGTCATATAAATGAAAAATGCGCTGCTATAATATCCTGTGCCTTTTATATTGCAGTTGCAAAAATGCCAGCTCATTTTTCTTTAAGACTCCACTGCGTTCCATTATAATTTGTATTGAGGCTATGTAAAATTTCATTTGACAGTTCATATTTATCTTTGTAAACTGGCTGAGCTTAATCCTTCTCTCAGAACCTTTCATTCTTTTCATTCTGATTGTCATTGTTCTGCATTTACCAATAAATATATAACTAAAAGGTATTTAAGTAAAATAAAAAACAACAATATATGCTACATAATAATAACCCAAACAATATAGCTTATTTAGCCATATTTGGCTAAATATAAAAGGAAGCAGCAATAAAAGCAAACCACGCTATTGAGCCACCTAAAAACACAGCAAGGTAAATTCCGTCACCTCTTGACAGCCCTACATTCACGATTAAAAAATCTGCACAAGACATTACATTACAGTACATTATCAAGTGTCTTTACTCTTTATGTGTGAAGTAGGCGCACTGGGGGACAAATCCTGGGACACATTATGCGTTCATTTTCCGAGATCTCTGTAAGAAAAGGCTATTAAATAAGCAGCGGTGGCGAATGACGTTTTTACTTTTTTTTGGTCAGTATGTCTACCTCGGGTTGTTTCACCACATGCAGTGTAAATGCAGAAATCGGATATAGTCACAAAAACGGAACTGAGCATCAAGAACTGCAGTGTAAATGCGGCCTAAGGGACAAGGCCAAAGACCTTTGTGGATGCCCGTGGTCTTCGGGCCCTCAGACAACACTGCATCACTCATCGGCATGATTCTGTTATTGACATTACTAAATGGGCCCAGGAATACTTCCAGAAACCACTGTCAGTAAACACAATCTGCCGTGCCATCTGCAGATGCCAACTAAAGCTCTATCATTCAAAAAGGAAGCCATATGTGAACATGGTCCAGAAGTGTCGCCGTGTGCTGTGGGCCAAGGCTCATTTAAAATGTTTAAAAGTAGAAAAGTGAGTCCATTCTTGTTGGAAATCACGGACGCCGTGTCCTCCGGGCTAGAGGAGGGAGACCTTCCAGCGTGTTATCAGCGTTCAGTTCAAAAGCCAGCATCTCTGATGATATGGGGGTGCATAAGTGGAGACGGTATGGGCAGCTTGCATGTTTTTGGAAGGCACTATGTATGCTGAAAGGTATATAAAGGTTTTAGATGACTTGTGTATTTCAGCAGGACAATGCAAAACCACATACTGCAGCTACTACAACAGCATGGCTTTGTAGTAGAAGAGCCCGGGTGCTGAATTGGTGGATCTTTCACCAATAGAGAACATTTGGCGCATCTTTAAATGAAAAATACATCAAAAACGACCACAAACTCTTCAGCAGCTGGAAACCTATATCAGGCAAGAATGGGACCAAATTCTAACACCAAAACTCCAGCAACTCATAACCTCTAAGTTTTTAAAAGAAGAGGAGATGCTACACCACGGTAACAGGCCCCCGTTCCAACTTTTTCGAGACCTGTAGCAGGCATCAAATTTGAAATGAGCTCATTTTGTGCATAAAATTGTAAATTTCTCAGTTGAAACATTTTTTCAAGTTCTCTATGTTCTATTGTGAATAAAATATTGGCTCATGTGATTTGAAAGTCTATTAGTTTTCATTTTATTCCAATTTAAAAAACGTCCCAATATTTCCGGAATTCGGGTTGTACACCTTTATTTCATTTGACAACCTCTGCCAACCAATTAGAATCATAAATTAAACAATACCATTGTAGCATAATATAAACTCGGATATAAACTTGGTGGTACAGTTAAGTCCAACAATCACGCAACAATAATAGAAACAATGGAGAGAAAGGGGATTAACTAGTGCATTTGCCCTTTTTTAAAATGAAAAATCAAAACTGAAAGCTGTGCTGCTTCTTCTGCATCTGCGAAACGAAGACCACACCAGGTACAATATTAAAGTCCTTGAACACCGTATACAACCTCTTAAACCAAATGTACGAGAAATGACTTTCATAACAGCTGGCAATGGCTCAGTACTTGTACTGCCAAGAGCGGCTGCAAACCCCAAAACAAAGAAGTGTGTTTTGACACAATAAATCCTTCAAGAATGAAAGTGAAACAAGACCTCCCTGTCAGAAAACATACCAAGAAAACGTTCGCTACAACAGCAGCCCTTTAAGAGCCTCTCTCAAACACTGCCAGAGTTGTTAAAAAAAAAACATTTACTTCAGTTCCTAAGAAGAACCGCAGTAATGGAAAGCAGGATATGAAGAGCTGTGGGTAGTGAATAGCTGCTTTCACAACTTTCTTTTGTGTTTCAGATCCTATGGGGGCCGAATGTTAGCGAACCCAAAATTAAATGGGTCATATGCACATAAGGAGTCCTAGGGTTCTGAGGATGAATATATACTGTACATATAGGCATTTCGGGCCACCTTCGCAAATCAAACCACCTTCAGGATGAAATAACAAGTCAGTATGTTCAATTCATATTGACAAGGAGGTTCACTGAATGGCACAAGCTTTTGATGAAAAGTAGCCTGCAAACATGGAGCGTTAAGACTTTTGGCACAGGCAACAATGGTAAAAACAGTGAATTAAGTCCATATGTGCTCCACGAAAAATTGTGAGGATATGAATTCAATGCGTGTGTGTTTTACCTGAGTTCATCAATTTCCACAATTGGTCCACTAAAGCTTCATTGCACAATGAAGACTCTGCAGCTTTAGTGAAGGGTGGATTCTTGGCCAGCATGCTGAGAATCTTATGCCTAAAAAGACAGAAATCAGAATATAAATTGTACAGGAGTACTTAATATAATAGAAAATTCATCCCAGAATCCTCTAACAAATAAAAACAAAGTTTACTGAAACTATGACAACATGGTCACTTTAAAAAATTGACATTTCAGTGGTAGTTTTAAAACTTTAACTTTCAAGTTGCAAGCGAATTCTAAAGAAAAAGCGCACATAAAGCATTTGTTACAAAACAAGCATGGTTAATGATATGGCATTTGTATATAACTTAATTACAATTAAATTGAAAGTTTATTTTATACAAAAGGTACTAGACTTCTACCAAACAATATAAAAATGTCCAATCCACTTACTATTTAGGTCATTTAAAGTAAATGCCAAAATGGTCAAATGGTGCTAGATTAATACTACATTACAAGAATAATTTTACAATAGTCAATAATTAATATTCATTGAACAAAGAAGACTTCACAGTTATTGACATTAAGGCTGTCAAACAGTTGTGCAATTAATCGCATCCAGAATAAACGTTTGTGTTTAGATAATGTACTGTGCATATTTAAGTTGTATTTACAAACACATTCACATACATGCACATATTTAAGAAAAATATACAATCTAAAAATTAATAAACATTTATAAATAATTTACATTATTGGTCAATAATTTCCTAAATATATATACTTGTATGTGTATGGGTCTTTAAATACAAAATAAATATGCACAGTACACAGACACATATTATGTAAACAAACTTCTATTTTGGATGCGATTAATGGCCATTAATCGTTTGACAGCCCTAACTGACATCCTCACTGACTTTATGTAATGCACGGGGTCATTCTGCACCAGATCCAGAAGCCACTGTAGTTCAGCAGAGCTCCGATCAACTGTCAATAAAGAGAACATAAAACATACACTTTACACAAGACTCGCACATAATTATAATAGTAAGTTTACAATAATAAAGGAAAGCAACTGACTGTCAGCATGAAAAACCTTCAAGAAGCAGTGCCTCTATGATTGTCGATCAGCAGAGATGGGAAGTAACGAAGTACAAATACTTCGTTACTGTACTTAAGTAGATTTTTCTGGTATCAGTACTTTACTCCACTATTTATTTTTCTGACGACTTTTTACTTTCACTTCTTACATTTTTACACAAATACCTGTACTTTCTACATCTTACATTTTCAAACCAGGCTCGTTACTTTAGTTTTAATCTGTATTTGATGCACAATCAATATTATTTCTTGTCATTGCGTGACTTTTTCAACCTAATGATAGGTCTGCCTAAAAGCCGAAGCGCTGTGTGAGGTGGCCACTAGCCAATCAAATGTAAGAAGGCGGGAGTTACTGTTTACAGAGCAAAGCGGTGACCAATCAAATCAAAGAAGACGGAGTTTCCGTTCTCAGATCTCGAGCGTGATATTCTGCATCATGTGGTGACTCATGAATGGTAGGGTTTTTTAGCGCGAAAGGACCAGATTTTAAATATGTAATTTAGCTATTGAAGCGGCCGCAATGCCAAAGTAGCCTAAATATAAATTGCACAGTAGTAAGTGGGAGGATGACTCAAATCTCACAATGTGAATTACACATGTGGTGCGACGACTCGAAGATTCTTTGTAAATATAACGTTAACTGTAATTGAAATCAGAGCACAGTTAAACAATTTAATAAAGTCAAACTGTAAATGGGATTATACTACTTCTGTCCAGCATCAGCAAATCTTTTCAATTTTACAGACTTTAGTCTGGCATACTCGTCCTTGACAGCTACTGAAGTTAAAACAGTTTTGCTAAATTTTGCATGTTCTACAAACATATACTTCACGAAAGATGTACTGTAGTTCTGTCAGAAGTTAAGGCAGCTCGTTAAAGTAAGCGCATTATTGTTGCTGTTGTTCATTAGTATGTATGAATTGCATATTTTTTGCTATCGTGGTGTGTGCGTTAAGTTCATGAACGAGTGAAAATTACCTGCTCATTGCGTTGCTTTCCGATGAACTAATTATAGTGGGCACTTTTGCACAAAAATGCGCTAATTTCCTGATTGCCCCTTTGAAGTGGTTTCTGGACATATCCTATTAGTCTTATTTTCTTAATGCATTTGCCTTGTTTGATCTGTTTGATCTATTTTCCTGATTTTTATTATATTTTTTCATCTTGTCATGATTATAATTATAAGGAAATAAAAAACGATCCTTATCAACGTTGATTGACATTGCAATAAAATACTATCACATTATTTTGGCAGTTAAAATTTTGGGCAGGTTTTTGTTGGAGTGAGTAGGTTTTAGTGAGCCTTTGGGCTGGAAATCATCCACCTAATCTAGCAACACTGACATAAGTTTTAATGTTGAACGAGTGTAACGTACAATGTAAGAGGCTAAACATTTAATATTTTAAAGCGAGGCATAATTTCAAGAAATGTGTTTAACCAATCAAGAAAAACAGTAATGGTTACCAAGTAAATTGACTTGCCTAATTAATTATCTCTTTATTTCTTAGTTTTCTCTTTTTGACAAGATCTCCCAAGTGTCTACAACCTTTGTATAATGATATGTCCATGACTGGTCTGTGCTTAAAATTTAAAGGGACAGTTAAACTAAAATTGAAAGCAGTGAAATTCTGTTATAAAATGTTTTGACAATCACAGTACCAAACAGTCATTTCCTGGCTATTACGCATCACAGACATAGGCTAGTAGTCTAAGAAGCTGCCACGGACCAAGGCGGAAGGCAACACAAAGAATAGCTAAAATTATGGTTGAGAACTTTAGACAATTCTGTCACAATTATTATCAATACGCTTGTCCTTTACGCTCTTATCTTACATCATAATTGTATTATACATTTGTGTTTTTTTCCACTACCTAGGTAGTGGCAAATAGATTTATTCCATCAGTCTTTTTTATGCTTGTGTTCTACATAATGGTAGTTCAGTTGTGAGGTACGAGCGTGACTCTAAAACAGGTAGTAGTATTGGCTACTTTTTACTTAAGTACATTTTAGAGCCCATACTTTATACTTTTACTTGAGTAAACAAGTTTAGTCAGTACTTAAACTTTTACTTGAGTACTTTTAAACATGAGTATCTGTACTTCTACTTAAGTAAAGGATGTGTGTACTTTTGCCATCTCTGTCGATCAGATAAACTAGTCGATATCACTAATAATGATGAAACGAAATGAAACCAAGATAAACATTGGTCACTTTAATTGGTCTTTATAAGGCTCATTGAGCAACTTCCTCATCTCCAGAGGTCAATATTCTTCTCAAGTAGAGCGTAACAGCCAAACTTCAGACAATAAGGGATTCAGAGGAAGTCTGGGGATAAACATCATCTCGATTACCCGAGTCCTGACCAGCAATATATTTAAAACGGACTTTTACTGGAAAGCCTTACAGCAGACTTCAGTTTAAACAACAATCACGGTTGGCTTTTCAACACCATTTTCCACATAAAACCTTAAACTGGCAATTTGTCACTAACCGTATAAAGTGAGACATGTAAACACGCTCTCAAGGTTTCAGGCGAAACCTTAATAGTAGCTCCTTGTGTTTGACTTTGAGGCCTGAGCGCATGCTCTCTCTATGACATTTACTGCTGTATTGATGAAAACGTAGTCCTGCTCATAAATGTGACACGGTGTGCAGGAAGCAGGGTATCTGCAGGTTTCTGAAAGTTAGATTTAAAACTTTTTAAGACCTTTTTAATACCGTGCAGAATGAAATGTAAGGCCAATTTTGCACTTCCCCATGGCTAAAGCTCAAACTTTTCTCCATGTGGTAATGTCCAGTCCACTCACCTAACGACCCCCGCAAAGGTGTTATTTGTTAGTTGGTTCCGCCTATTTTGTTCTGCGTGACAAATAGACGTACATGATTTTAAAACTAAAATAAAATCTTTACAGTGTCGGTTCGACTGCATTTCTAAGACCTTGGAAACGCGGATTTAAGACATTTTAATGCTAATTAAGGCCTTATTTTGACATTATGGAATTTAAGACTTTTTAAGACATTTTAAGGATCCGCGGACACCCTGAGGAAGGGCATGTCATAAAGGTCCATAAATAATGCAGATTTGTTCAAGGACTTCATATAGACTTCAAAAATAAATATAGAGCAAATAAACAGCCCTACTCGTCCTGACAAAGCAAAAGAGAAAGCAGAGATAAGACAAATGTACCTCTTGTGTAGTCCACTACAGCCTCCAGTGCTGCAATCCTCACATCCACAAAGTGACCATACTGGGCGTAGGACTTGAACAGGATGGGGTCACTGGGAATGTGACCGTTCCTCTGTAGCATACGAATGGCCCGCAAGCAGCTGCAGTACAGGGTGGCAACAACAATAAAAGCTTTTTAAGTGAGACGGTCGGTGTATTACATGCAGCATACAAGTTGTGGCTGGTATTAGAAAGCATGGATCAATTGGAGTAAAAACATAGTGTACTGTGTGATGTAGGACTGCAAAACCTGACAAAGAATAACATCACCCTAGTTTAATACCTGTGTTGCATGTGCCAGGAAATGCCAACTACCAGCAAGACAGAGCTTTAATGTTTGTACATTTGCTTTGTATATTTAATTTAACGACCAACCCATAAGTTGAGCCCAGAGGAAAAAGCCTCTTACCAGCCCGTCCGTGTTAGGACAGACACCACATAGAGAGACATATGCAATGTTCATGGGGTGAGGCAATATTAACTACAGGTTGTTTTCTGATAGAAGTTTACTGGAACATTTCAGAATCAAAACACATTTAACTGAAACACATTTTGAAGTGAATCACATTTTCCATGACCAAAAATGGCTAAAGCATAAAGGATTATTTCAACATCGGTCCAGTATAATGAAGGCTAAACCCTTTAAAAGTTCAACAGCCGATTTCAATGTATTTGGAGAGAGTTTTGCAACCAAAGCTGAACTTTTGATACTGCCTAAGGGGGAAACACACACCTGACAGTGATGGCGTTTCGGTAGCTCGGCAGAAGTTTTTCCATGTTTAGGAAGCGTGTGATTTCCTCCAAGATGAGTCGAACATCTGTGTTCAAGTTGTCCACCGTGCGCACCTCATTATTAATGTTGATGGCAGGAGTCAGCGAGTTTGTCAAAGCATCGATCAGCTCAGCACGATAATAATTATCAGAAAACTGTGGGCAAAGCACATCATCTTTGACTAAAATGATCTACTTTCTTTCAAGACATTCACATACTGCATTTCATCCATTACCTTGTTTTTCCGGTTGTCGTTGTATTTAATGAGGTCCAGTATAAAATGCAGCACCTCTTTTGGACAAAGGTTCTGAACATCTCTAAGCAAAGCTATGGCCACGGGCATAGTCTACATGATAAGAGTAGCCAAAAGAAACACATACAATAACTATAAGCATGCTATGAATAACTCCATATTTCATTGGTAAAAGATGTGTCTCTGTACGTTAGTTGCAACCCTACCTTTTGCAGAAAGTAGCTTTGAAAGTTGATAAAGTTGTTGGTCTTGACAATATTCGGGCAGCTTTGGCAGCAGAACATGCGTGTGAAGAGAGATTTCATGGCTGGCGGGCCTGTCCACGTGCTCACCATAGAATTAGCAATCTAAAACACAAATCGATACACATTACACAACTTTATGAACATTTTTTCATCCAACAAATTTTATCTAACAGCAAACTATTGTAATGCTTGGCATTTTCTAATGTGATATTAACATAAGTTCTTTTCTTTCAAACTCAGGAACCATGTTTCACCTTAGCCAGACAGAAGCAGGCCTGCATGCGGACTTTGTAGAAGCACTGGTCCTGCTCCAGGATATCAGTCAAAGCGAGTCGTGAAGCAGGCGTTGGGAATTTCTCCAGGGCTGAAATAGCTTCCACTTGGGCCACCACGTCCCTCTCATAGCGTAGCTGATACTGCCACATGAAATCTGCCTGCTCAAACTCCACCTTCCGCAGGATGGACATGTCCGGATCGATACGGATCCACAGCAGAGGAGAATCAGCACTGTGATTTCACAAAGAAGAGAGGAGTTCATTGATTCACAGGTATTCGGCTTTTATTCATCAATACTGAGGATTCAGATATCTGACTCATTTGACAGTGCTTTTTGCATCCTGTGTAGAAGGGAAGAATGTTTATTTGGACAAAGGATATGACATAATAACAACAAATGGTTTTAAAAGGCATGCCAGCAGACAAAGACTCAAAGGCTTCAATTAAGTAAGGGATAATGTACAGGCAGCCGGTTGTTATCGCAGAAATAAGCCCAGACAGTGTGATCAAGTCTTGTATCACACTGAAGGGGTTTATTTCACGAAAACAGCTGGCTGCTTGTGCATTATCCCGCTTATTACATGGTTACTTGCCACATGAGAAAAAACTGGACATGAAATGTGAATTCAAACTATTTATTAGCTCATGTTTCCCGAATGCCGACCTTCCGCGTGGAAAAGCAGTGTACTTTCGGTTTTAAGGTAAAAAACGTTTAAATGTCACGAACAGACAATTTGGTTTAATCATTTGTGAATATAATGTCATATATGTTATTAAAACACATATTTATATTGAAATTGTCAAAATGATGAAAATGCTGCATCCGGGTTACCGTGTGTTATTTAGTTTTGAGAGGTTTTTATCTGGGAAAAACGAACCTGCAAATGTCATGACTGGCCAATCAGAATCAAGCATTCCAATGAGCAGTGTAATAAGGACTGTTATTACACAAGCATTTTCAAAGTGAAGTCCATATTACTAGAAATTACGGCTGTCAAACGATTAATCGTGATTAATTGCATCCAGAATAAAAGTTTGTGTTTACATAATATATGTCTGTGTACTGTGCTTATTAACCTTGTATTTTTTTTAAACATCCACAAACATGCATATATTCAAGACAAATATCAAATATAAAAATGAATAAACATTTATTTATAGTTTAAATTATTGGTCAATATAAATAATACGTCAACATATTTCCTAAATATGTAAACACATATGTGTCTATTAATACAAAATTAATATGCACAGTAGACTTAACACAAACTTTTATTCTGGATGTGATTAACTATGATTTATGATTTGACAGCCCTACAAGAAATGTTACTATTGTTATTTGCTCTCTCATTTGTAAGTCACTTTGGATAAAGCCTCTGCCACCTGAATAAATGTAAAGCTCTGAAATACTCATTGATCTACATGATGTACACAAGGAGACAGACAAAATATTTTGAACATCTTACTCCATGGCTGATAAATCCATGTCAACTTCTTCTCCATTCATCAGAGGGATTTTCTTCTTCTTGTTTCTGAGAGAGAGAGAGAGAGAGAGAGAGAGAGAGAGAGAGAGAGATTATCCGTTTATTTTTTTTGATGAAAGATCATGAGGGCACATTAATAGAAAAATAATGATCTAGATGAATAAATCACCTTCTGCTTTTGGAGTGGCAGGGAATGTCATGTTTTAGACTGTTCTCCTCTATTTGCAAGGTGTGATTAAATGAGCCATCCAGCTCCTGCACTGTCACTTTAATCGGGCCCTGTTGAAAAAACAAGTGTGCATATATGAGTTCCCAATCAGCAGATTATCTCTGCTTGGACAATTTAGAAGACCAATCATTCTTTTTGGCTTTATAACTTTTTATTGGATAGGACAGTTGAGAGACGACAAGAAACCATACGGTGTGAGAGAGTGAAAAAACAGGAGTTAGGAAAAGACCACAAGCTCGACAGACTTGAACTCGGGTCGCCCCAAACGCCAATGCACAATATGTCAATGTGCACACTCACCACATATTTCTGAGTGCCAGATGATGTGTAGTCCTGACGGATCTCTAGCTCCAATACGTTTCTTTTTCTGTTGAAGGCAAAACTGCCAAAAAATTTGACCACCGCACTCTGGTCTCTGAGGTTGCCGAGTCAAAGATAATGTACAAAAGAACTTCCAAGTACGTAAGGTCACACATGAGCAAAACTGTTTCAATGATTTCATGCTAAAACAATTCAATCAGCCATTGCATTAAGTGTAAATAATGCAATGCAAGAAACAGCGCTGCATGTGTACAGTCAGTCACCCTAAAGGAGTTCTTTTTTTGTATTAAAACCAAGATGACTGAACATTATGCCATTTATTACAAGGCTACTTACCAAGTTCATAAAAATGAACATGAAATATTGAGTTTAAGTTTAAAACAAAGACCACAGAGCAAAACAAGAGACAAAATCATCAACCAGGCTGGAAATCGGACAGCGGGAAAGTTTATGAAACCAGCATTTGAAGGATACACCCACTGCTTGATGAGAGGTCCGATGTCCTTCCCCGACACATTGGAGATAGATTTGAGGAACCCAGAGGTGGACACCAGCATCTGGCTCCACATGTGAGACTGATATTTTTGGGATGATGCCGTGCTGGCCAGACTCAAGAGCTTGTTAAACACCTGATGAGATTATAAGAACCTCAGAGTGAGCTTCAACATGCTTGACACATTTACACTTAACCACAGGAACAATTAAAGTTTAATATGAAGAGCTGGTTGCCTAATCTGGGTGGTCTAAATCTGAAGTTTGGGTTGTATAATACTTCACGCTGCTTAAATTGTTCAAGATTGAAGAAACCACAGCACAGAGGAACTACCAAATTTATAAAGCACTTTAATACTCAAATGAGGGGTATTTCAGTATGTTCACCTGAAGCATGAACTCCATGCTGATCCTGTTCTCAATGAGCCGCATCACCAGGTGAGCTTTGCACTGGAACATCTTATAATACTCCCAGGACAGCGTATGTGGGTGTTTGATTGAGAAGAAAAGGTGAGGCGTTGGGCTAAAAAGAAAAGCCACAGATTGTGATAATCTGGCATAGTTCCCTTATGTGAAACGACATCATGCAAACTCCTGACAGAACTTTAACAAATGACTAAAGGGTAGAAAAACTGGAACTAGCTCTAAAATGCTATGCCACCATAGCAAGGATAAGATGTATGGCTAATTTGTTGAGAGGTGTTGACAGTTTATGGGCTGAAGAAAACCCAGGAACTAAATAATGAAGATATCTGTTTATGTAACTGACAAAACAGTTTGTCCAGTATGTCTGGCAAAATTTCTTATTTAAACTAACATTACTTTAAAGGCGCAGTTCTTAATTATCAGCGGCCACTAGCGTTGTATTATAGATTTGCCACGAATCGCTCAGTCCAAACACGACGGTGGCCACCACAGTACAAAAAGATGTCGTTCTCATGTTGACGCAGGGAAGAGATTTTGCGGGCATTAGAAAGACTGTAGAAAGTGCTATGACTTACGTATTACAGAAAATAAAAGGTTTGTGGATTTTAAGTTTAAAAAGAAGGATAAAAGTCAGGCAGGAGCTAGGACCTACGTTAATATTATAAAGACTTTACAGCAGAGACACGTTAGGACTAAGGCTTTTAGCAGATATGTACTCACATATATCTATGGAGATAATTTCTAGCAGAGAGAGACGTAGGAGAGAAAGATCGTCTAAAAATCACCCCCGAGGAGGTTGCTTTGATTCAGATCAGTATGTGAGTAACATACTAACATACCAAGATATGTTGTTGTAATATTAGCTGTGTGTAGTGTTGTTTTTGGCGGCCTGTTTTAATTTTAGTTTTAGTCTAGTCTTTGTGTCAAGCTGTCATTTTAGTTTTTATTAGTTTTAGTCACGTTCATACTCTTTTTAGTCTAGTCAAGTTTCAGTCGACTAAAAGTCTGAGCATTTTAGTCTTATTTTAGTCAGAATTTTCCATGACTATTTTCATCTAGTCTTAGTCGACGAAAACTGATGACATTCTAGTTTTAGTCAATGAAAATTCTATTTTACTCTCTTTTTAGTAATGCAATTCTATTTAACCCAGTCAATATAGTGTAAGTACCTAGACGAAACCAAAATTTTATTTTAGCCAAACCCATTTCAAACAAGGTTATCTTATTATATTATTGTTACCTTACAGACTCAAGAATACATCCATTCCAGACACGGAAGACGCTCTGATTTGAATTTACGGCCATCGGTAGGGGTGGGAATCTCTAGGTACGATGCGATTTGATTACGATTCAGAGGGCTGCGATGCGATGATAAAACGATTCTCGATGCACCTTTTTCCTATACAAATTTTCTTTTTCTTGCTGTGTGACTATTAAAATCAAAGTATTTGTAATTACCCAGACCGATTTTACTTCCAATATCCTTTATTAATAAAACAAATGGAAGTGATTTCGCAAGTCAACTGGAAGGTTACATTTGCCAGCATTGCAAAGAACCAACAGGAAAAGAGTGACTGCCCTCAGTGCCATGTAGTAGCATACAGAATGCAGTAAATTAATGCAGACTTTTTTGCACATAGCACTGGAGCTAGAGAGGTTTAAAGTTTGGTAGCACAGGCCAAACAGTAGGAGCACAAGTATAAATTGTCGGTTGTCATCATAAAAAAAAAATGATGCAAGTGCAGTTCATCATGAAATTTAAATCATGAAAAGGCAGGTAACTGACAAAAGACATTCATGTTACATAAATTAGGGCCATATCATTTTTACACTACCTAAATTTGTTTTAATTTTTCTAATTTGTGTGTTTTTCCTTTTTTACTATACAATAGTGGTATATTTGTCCACATAAATGACTGTAGTGTACTATAGTAAACTGCAGTAAAAGTCTTAGATACTATCGTGTTTTTGAACTTTACTATAGTATACAGTGTTTATAAATTTACTACAAGGGCACTACAATTTTCAATAGCAAATACTATAGTTCACTAAAGTATTTTTGTCGGAGTGTTCAATTTAACGGGACTTTTATTTTGACGGGTCTTTGGGAAGACGCTTGAGTTTTTTGTTTGCTGATAGCTTCACTCAAACAGTAAACGCTCGTAAAATAAACTCTCAGAGCAACTCAGGAGATGAAGTTCATTTGTTCATATCCTCATACAGTGCAGACGCTGATAAATCCTCGACCATCACTCGTGTTGTACGTTAAACTGTGCACATAATTCACTCAGACACGCAGAACAGCCAGATGACATTTAAATAACAGGATTCCGCTCCGCATCTAGGTTAAAGCATCAGACGAAATAACGTTATAACATTTCGTCTCGTCTCGTTTTGGTCAACGAAAATGAAGAGACATTTTAGCATAGTTTTTATTTTGTAAACAACATTTAGTCTCGTTTTTATTCGTCAACAATATTGCATTATACATTTAATTATAGTCATCGTCACATGACCAGTATTTACGTTGCGTCTCCTCTCGTCTCGTTTTCGTCACGTGATAAAGGTTCGTTGACGACAATATTTAGTCACAATTTTCGTTGACGAAAGCAACACTAGCTGTGTGACGGAGCAGTTTTGAGCGTCATTGTTTATGTGGAACCGCTTTAATATTGTACTCGTCCAGATACTTGAGAGAGAGAGCGAGAACGCGTTGGAGCTGAAACTGGAGAGCGAGCGAGAGCGCGTTTTACTCTTTTACTCAATGATGAATAAACTTTCAGTTAATCCGCGGGTTACATGCGTTCCGCACCGGAGAGCACGATCCGTACGAATCACGGCTCTTCCCACGATCCGTTTCACCACGATACCGCAGCGGAGAGGAAGAGAAAACACGCGTTGTAGAGTTGTTTGTCCGTTTAGGGCTGCTGTACAAAACATGGCGGCGAATTCAATGTACAAACCCGATTCCAAAAAAGTTGGGACACTGTACAAATTGTGAATAAAAAAGGAATGCAATAATTTACGAATCTCATAAACTTATATTTTATTCACAATAGAATATAGATAACATATCAAATGTTGAAAGTGAGACATTTTGAAATGTCATGCCAAATATTGGCTCATTTTGGATTTCATGAGAGCTACACATTCCAAAAAAGTTGGGACAGGTAGCAATAAGAGGCCGAAAAAGTTAAATGTACATATAAGGAACAGCTGGAGGACCAATTTGCAACTTATTAGGTCAATTGGCAACATGATTGGGTATAAAAAGAGCCACTCAGAGTGGCAGTGTCTCTCAGAAGTCAAGATGGGCAGAGGATCACCAATTCCCCCAATGCTGCGGCGAAAAATAGTGGAGCAATATCAGAAAGGAGTTTCTCAGAGAAAAATTGCAAAGAGTTTGAAGTTATCATCATCTACAGTGCATAATATCATCCAAAGATTCAGAGAATCTGGAACAATCTCTGTGCGTAAGGGTCAAGGCCGGAAAACCATACTGGATGCCCGTGATCTTCGGGCCCTTAGACGGCACTGCATCACATACAGGAATGCTACTGTAATGGAAATCACAACATGGGCTCAGGAATACTTCCAGAAAACATTGTCGGTGAACACAATCCACCGTGCCATTCGCCGTTGCCGGCTAAAACTCTATAGGTCAAAAAAGAAGCCATATCTAAACATGATCCAGAAGCGCAGGCGTTTTCTCTGGGCCAAGGCTCATTTAAAATGGACTGTGGCAAAGTGGAAAACTGTTCTGTGGTCAGACGAATCAAAATTTGAAGTTCTTTTTGGAAAACTGGGACGCCATGTCATCCGGACTAAAGAGGACAAGGACAACCCAAGTTGTTATCAGCGCTCAGTTCAGAAGCCTGCATCTCTGATGGTATGGGGTTGCATGAGTGCGTGTGGCATGGGCAGCTTACACATCTGGAAAGGCACCATCAATGCTGAAAGGTATATCCAAGTTCTAGAACAACATATGCTCCCATCCAGACGTCGTCTCTTTCAGGGAAGACCTTGCATTTTCCAACATGACAATGCCAGACCACATACTGCATCAATTACAACATCATGGCTGCGTAGAAGAAGGATCCGGGTACTGAAATGGCCAGCCTGCAGTCCAGATCTTTCACCCATAGAAAACATTTGGCGCATCATAAAGAGGAAGATGCGACAAAGAAGACCTAAGACAGTCGAGCAACTAGAAGCCTGTATTAGACAAGAATGGGACAACATTCCTATTCCTAAACTTGAGCAACTTGTCTCCTCAGTCCCCAGACGTTTGCAGACTGTTATAAAAAGAAGAGGGGATGCCACACAGTGGTAAACATGGCCTTGTCCCAACTTTTTTGAGATGTGTTGATGCCATGAAATTTAAAATCAACTTATTTTTCCCTTAAAATGATACATTCTCTCAGTTTAAACATTTGATATGTCATCTATGTTGTATTCTGAATAAAATATTGAAATTTGAAACTTCCACATCATTGCATTCTGTTTTTATTCACAATTTGTACAGTGTCCCAACTTTTTTGGAATCGGGTTTGTATGTAGGGCCGCTCTGTATGTAGATATAAATAGCTTATTCTAAGGTATTACAAACTTAATGGTTCATTATGTAAGGTCTTTATACACCTCTGAAGAAATAGTTAATAGTCAATAGATCCTCCTAAAAATGATGTATTGTTCCTTTAAAGAAAATGAAGCCACGTTTATAATACATTAAATATTATTGTTTTTTAAATTACTTGTCTTTTTCTTTCCCTCCAGAGAAGGTGGGATGCAACAAGACACCTCCCATCTTCAGCTCATATTGCACAATCTTGTCCAGTTCCTTTGAATAAAAAAAACAAATTAATACCCCAGAGCGTGATGTTTATATTTAATACACATAAAAAATCTGTGTAATATCGGGCATTTCTCAAACCTCTTTGATCCAGTGACGGTATTCATTGACTCCAAAGGTTTTCTTCAGGTAGAGGCCATAAATGTATCCTGAAATTCCTTTTAAAACCCACTCATCGGACCTGTGGTTTAAATTCACAACATTTCCAACATTATTCTGACAACAAATTTCATTCAGTGCTATATTCTTATCCAGCCTTGGCCAGTTTTATTCATTATTCCAAGTAAGATCACTCAAATACAAGTCATAAGCCAAAATTACTCTAATATGATACTGCAGCATACATGTAACATATACACACTAGATGTATTAGTTAGAAGGTTTAATGCCGTTTTGACCAAGATCTGGTGTCGGAAAGACAGATGCGGGTCTGTTTGAATGGATTAGTGCTGGAGACCGCCTGCTCGAAACCCACTGTCTTCAATTACAGGGTTGAACTGCATTAAACAACACTATTAATTGCAGGCAGGCGACTGCTCTCCATTTCAAAGCCGGTGCACTTCTCCAGTAGGGGCCTGTACATGCCCAAATAAATAAATAAAAGTCTGCTATAGAAGTCCACACATCTGATTCGGATTTCAGGCTTTTAGCGCACAAGGGGGTCTATTGTAAGAGGAAATCAAAGACTTGGACAAAGCAATACATCACTGGACCAAACGGACACATACACGCACATACAGAAGGGGCAGAGAACTTCAGTTAGAAACTGAAGAACTGGTGCAGAGCAGAAAGACAATGAAAAACAATACACTATTGATCAGCGTCTCTTAGTGAGTTATTGCCAAAGCCACAATCACAACCACATGTGTTTTCAATGTGAAAACTGAAAACAGTGTGAGCAATTCACAACAATCTCTCCATGACTGTTGCAATTGGACTATGGCTGCGTGTCTGTTGTTGAATTTAATACGATTTGTATCTGCCCCAACATTAAATAACATTCTCTTTATGAGCCTGCATTACACTGTGACATTATAAACAATCCGCACTGAAATGTTTTAAAAACAGTTCATCAGGGATAGTTCATCATTTTTGTGCATGTCATTTCAAACCTGCATCACTTTCTTTCTTCTGCGGAACACAAAGGATTTTGATAAACGTTGGTAAGCAAACAACACTGGCCCTGACTAACTTCCAATGTGCAGATGCAAAACCACTGAAACATTCCTTAAAATATCTTCTTTTGTGTTCCACAGTGACAAGAGCCATATACAGTTATGAACAACATGAAGGCAAATAAATGATGACAGATTTTTTTGGGGGGGTAATCTATCCCTTCAATAATGGGGAACGGAAAATGACCAGAAACATTGAAAATAAACTTGAGATGCTTCTGCGTCTACCAAACATCCAGATGTTTTACCACCCCTTCACTGTCCCGATCCACTTACCAAGACATTCTAGAGATGAAGCAGCCGAAGAACTGTTGGGCTAGAGCCTGTGCCAGAAAGCGTCTGCTCAGAGGAGTCTGATCTATGATCATACCACTGTGCAGATGGTTGGTACTGAAAGGAGAGACACCAAAGCACAGCAAAACACAAGAGAATGAGGGAGGATCAAATAACATTCTAGCTTACAAAAACATCTGAACTTGCAATTAAAACCAAACTATAGAATAATTTAATGTTGTCTTATTTATTGTATTAAAATATTTCTAGTTTTAAACAATCTTTAATATAAAGATTATTCAGATGCATTACACATATTGGGCCTCATTCATGAAACATTTGTAAATATATGAGTAAATTCTGAGTAATTTGCGTGTAAAACAGACCTTCCCGAAAACTTTCCTCCAGATTCACAAATACTTCGTAAACGTCAGATCTGATAGTAAAATGTGTGTATGTTAATGACTTCCAATCACTCGTAAACAGGGCGTGCATGCACGCTCATTCAAAATGAGCACGCAAATTACGTATCTAGGAATGCCGGAATCCTCTGGACTTCATTCTCTGGTTTGGCAACATTATATTGCATAATATACTAATAGGCTATATGCTTAGCAATACATTAATCAATTAAACTGTGTCCACCAGCTAAAATAATAACACCTCGTGCTCTTCTGAAAACGACCAGCTGGTGGCGCCTAAGGACGCTTTGGAGGCACTGCGCGTTATTGCGGAGATGCGTTGGTAGGTGTGATTTAGAATATTCGCAACAGTTATGCTGTGTTCTATGGTGGCCCTGAACCGCAAGGTGAAAAAAAAAATTTGTGGGAAGAAAAATAAAAACAGTGTCCTAGACCCTTTCTGAGCCTAAGTCCGAAGACTTTCTCTCTCTGTCTCTATCTGTCTGTCAGATTTTTTCCTCTCTCCTTGAAACTTTTTTCCTCTTCAAAACTTTTTTTGTTCGTTCTTCAAAACTTTTTTTTTCGCTCTTCAAAACTTTTTTTTTCACTCTTCAAAACTTTTTTCCTCTAAGAGCAACACAAGTGAGAGAAAAAATGATGGCTAGCTAACATTAGCATGCGGTACCAACTTCGGCCAGCAGGTGTCACTATCAGTATGCATGAAATCCAATGCCTGACCACCTTGTATAAAACAATTACGCGACTCAAGACGTGATAAGGTTCTATGAAGTTCAGAGGACTTTATCAGGGTCCTACATTTACTTTTAGCAATACCAGACATTTCAGACCGGGCAGAGTGTGGTATTCAGCAGGTTTAAAAGCAATATTATTTGATTAATGTAGTCTATACTGTGTGAGGGAGGTGTTTTTTAGAGGGTTCTGCATCTGAACAGCTGGAGTTGGTTTTAGTTGTATATTAATCTAAACAAGCGCGACGGTGGCAAGCCTCTCGCTGTCCCGTTTGCCCATCCCCAGCCAACATAGCCTATGGTCAGCGGGCCAGTGGCGGACCACCGGTGGCAAAGTGACGCGGTGCAGTTGCAACAACTCAGCCACAGCGCACGCGCCAGATGCGCGTATTCACAGCATTGTTATATGCTTATGTTTAATAAACAAACGGGAGAACAAAACAGATACAAGTACATGTTACATGCTTATATTGTATGCATCACGTGAGGGGAAAACGGATGGTACACAGGCAGTCGCGTTTCAGCTGCACCATACATGCTCATTCGTCCAGTGTGAAACAGTAGCGCACCGGACACGCATCTATTCCTAATGTAAGATGACCCCGTTTTAACTTCATTAACAAAATGTTTTGAAGACGAAAAAAAAGTTTTGAAGAGCGAAAAAAAAAGTTTTGAAGAGCGAGAAAAAAAGTTTTGAAGAGCGAGAAAAAAAGTTTTGAAGAGCAAGAGCGAAAAAAAAAGTTTTGAAGAGCAAAAAAAAGTTTTGAAGAACGAAAAAAAAAAGTTTTGAAGAACGAAAAAAGAGAGAGGAAAAAATCTGACAGACAGAGAGAGACAGAGAGAGAAAGTCTTCGGACTTAGGCTCAGAAAGGGTCTAGGACACTGTTTTTTTTTTTCCGACTTGCGGTTAAGGGCCACCGTAGCGTTCCCACCAAACGCGAATGAAGCATTAAGCGCGAGTGATTTACATGTTAAGTCAATGCAAAGACACGACAGGACATCCTGCGGCGCGAATGACGCGATTCGCACAAATTGAGCGTTTCGGACGTTTGACGCGTAACGCGTGATTCGAGCGAGTTGAAAAATCTGAACTTTGGCGAAAATTCGCGCTGTGTTAACCGATCAGGAGCTTGCTCTAGTAGTGACGTGATAAATGATGTAGCTGTCGGAGGCAGAAATCCGAAACAACAATGGAAGACAAAATCATCGTCGCTGTATGTGGATACCCGGAGCTGTACGCTACATCTTCTTACTTTTATCGAAACAGGAATAAAAAGTGAGTGAGGAGGTCGGACAATCTGGTAAATTGTAAAAAACGATCTTTACTCAATTTGAGCTTTATATATATATATACGTATATACACACACGAGACTGGAGCCGCATGGCAGAAGCCCCTCCCATGACGTGAATTCGCGTCTGTTTTGAAGTGAATTTCACACGCGAATGAAGCGAGTAAACTCAAAATGTTCAAGCGTCCAACTACGCGCGAATAGCGCGATTTATTCGCGTAAGTCGCGTTTGGTGGAAACGCTCTATTAGCCTACTAGTATCTTATTTTAAAGAATATTACTTAATATGAAAATGCAGTAACCATTAATATTAACTTCTCCATTGTTGTGTATGATGGTTGGTCAATGTAGTGTTTGTCCCGCCTCATCTCCGCTGTGATTGGACGGCTGTGTAAAGAAGGACAGTAACGAGCTCTGCGTTTTACCCAAAGTTAAAAAGTAAAAAATTATAAAAGAGAGGGCAAAAGAACTCGTGGAATATCATTATGATACATAGTGCATCAAAATGTAGTGTCATCAGTTTGTCTAAAAGAATAAAGAACGTTACATGCAGTTTTACGCACTATTTACACATGCTATGGAGCAGGTGTATATTTCTTCCTACCAATTAACATTTTGAAAATACGAACATTTTCATGAATCCGAAAATTTACGTCAAAACGACTTTACGAACGATTTACACAAAAAATCGTTTTGCTCGTGTTTCATGAATGAGGCCCATTATATGCTTCAAAATTTCAAGTGTCTGTTGTATATGTAGTTTCAATGAGCAGAATGTCGAAATAACATACGGAAGGAAACAGCAATTATAAAATTACCTAAAAATACTCATGGATGCATATGATGAGACCTGCACATAAGACTCGTCCACAAAGACAGTCTTGAAGCAAGAATAAGGGTAGCGGCAGGTAAGGATCTCCTCGTAGAACTCGAAGATCTCATGTAGGTAGGACATGGTGTGCTTCAACAGGGGCAGAAGCTGAGGCAGGCAAAAATGAGTCACCTGTGAAGCACAATAAATATCATTAAAAAAAAGTATATTAAAGTTAAGTAATTTTAACAATTGTGTAAATAAATAATGAAAAGACCATGAATGTGTGAATAAAATTTTCTAATTGGACTTGATCTTGGTTGTCATCTACAATCTATGTACAATACATGGAAACCGCATACCACCATCTGGTGGCTAATTGTGAAAGTGAAATTTGCTCTAGCAAGTCTGTTATCCTTTCAGTAAACATCTCCTAACTGCTGCATAATTAATTCTAGACTAAACAAAGTCAGATTTACTCTTAGATACACACACACACCTCATGCATGTAGGGATCAACCAGAATCTCGAAGGGCCCTACAGCCAGAGAGATGTTAGGGGCAGCAGTAGGGATGGGCAGCATGTAGTGGAAGGTTTTCTTGCGCATGTCGTGAGTGTAGACGGTCTCCACTAAATCCCCACAGGACACAGCCACCATAGAGGCATCCACAGTGAACTCCAGCTTCCACGTGCACAGTTCTGAGTACGAGTCTACACACGGAAACCAGAACCTGGCGGAAGAAATTTGGATTATTGAAGATACTGCAATCAAAATTTTGAATATTTTGTTTCTCTTTCTTCACTGAAGAGATTCTCCAAAGCTATCTTCCCAAGTAAATTCAGTGCAATAATTGTTAACACATTTAAAAGAAACTCTAGGTTCTGAGGCTTTGCCCAAGAGTACAATTATGCTACATGCTAAATAATTTCAATAATTCACCAGAATCACCCTACATCAACGGATTATCTTTGTGTTAAAAGCTTTGATCCCAATCATAAATCTTCCCTAACCAAACAATACTATGTTTCACCATATCTCAATTCAATTTTATTCATATAGCACTTTTTACAATGTGCATTGTTTCAAAGCTGCTTAACAGAAGAAGAAGAAAACAGAAAGAGATAGAACACAGTACAGTGTTATTGTAAAACAAACAAGACCATTCTAATAAAGCAATGTTAATGAAATTTACCGAGCCTTAACCTAATCTTATATCAGCAGTCTCCACAGTGGTGAGGAACTAAAACTCCAGTGATGTATATATGAAGAAAAAAACTCAGGGGAGGTATCTGCCGCTTACCGTGTGGAATTCTGGTTGCCGAAGGAAAAGACGTGGGCTGCTCTTTCTGCCATACTTCCTTCCACATCAGGTACTACAAAGTGCAGTCCTCCTTTTGGCTGGTCCAGTGAGAACTCAATGTACACTTTGAGAACTTTCATTTCTGTAAAAAAAACAGCACTGATAAGCAGGGCAGCTTGATGCCTTGTTACTGTACCATCCACAAAAAAATACCATCACACGATATAAAGCATTGTCAATTGTTCAGAGGTGTTCAATAATGACTTAAGAAAATAGCTTTTTACAATAAGAGGTGAATTAAACATGGCACATAGTAAATAATTTCAAGACTAAGCTGCCATGTTGTCACCATACTTGTACCCTGTACTCTGGTAATAAACTGATGATGAATTAGTTGCTAACACAAATGTGTACAAAAATAAAAAAGTCTTCCTTAAAATAATAAATAAACAATTAGAATAGAAGTGTAAATTTCTGCTCCTGTAGTGCCACTATCTAAGAGCCTAGCAGGCTAATATTTTATTAGAGTAGGATGTAAACCCTCCCGGAGTAGGACATGACAGCCCAGAATAAAAAACATCAGATTAACAAAGCATTAGTTTATGAGGTCATGAGTGGCAACATCCATTTTCAAGATCTACACTGACACTCCATGATACGCTGGATATACTCACCATCTCCCTGTTTCCAGAGCTCTGATGGAACTTTAATGGAAAGCTCGCCATTCCCAGCATCTGGGTCCACAGCACTAACTGCTGCTGTGTAAGCGCTGGAAAAGTAGTTGAGGTTCCTCCTGTTAACCACAGAGAACGCAACAGCACAAATATAAAACTGCACATCACACCAAAATCAAATTACTGCAGTTTCTGCACCTTTGCGCAAATGGATAGTTCATCAAAATTATAAATAAAAATAATCCTCATTAAGCAAATAGTCATTAAGCAAAATAGATTTAAGTTAAAAAAAAAAGTTACTTACTGTTTGGACTCATGATGGCAGACCTCCAGCGTGGGGTCATTGTAAATGAAAGGTGCTTCGAGGTCATTCACTCTCACCCTGTAGATTCGGCACTGCTTGCTGTTTAGCTTGATCCGATTCAAATTCACCACTGTAGGAAAGATGGTCAGCTCTACATAGCCCTATTCAAAGCAAAAAGTGCACAAAGATATATGACTTTTTGTGATTATCTGTCACTTTTACGCTTACATATTACACAGTAACAGTTTATTGCAGATCCTTTAGTTTCATTGCTACATTACTAGAGTAAGAGTGGTAGTAGTTCATATAGAGACGTGTTAACTAAATTAGTTAACGTGAACTAACAATAAACAATACTTCTACAGCATTAATAAGCTTTGTTTGTTAATTTCATAATTTACTAATGCATTTTTACAATTAAACATTTTACCTGTTAAAATTAGTTAATGAACTAATATGCATAAAAAATATGTTTTATTAAAAAAAGACAAATAAATGTTGAAAAAACATGTTCCATGTTGTTAATGTTTGTTTGTTTTATTCATTCTTTACGCCATTCCAGCATCTCAGGCTTTAGCCCATTCATGGTGAGAACCAGTCAATCCATACACAAGTCTGTTCTATACATAAATCAAGTTCAAGTTAGCTAATGCAGTGGTTCTCAAACTTTTTCGTTGTAAGGCCCCCTTTTGTGTTGGGTGCATCGCTTTGTGGCCCTTAAACTTAGAATTTTAATTAAACCAAAAACATATTCAGATATTCAATACTGGAACATACATTTTTTGGTTGGTGATCTTATCTTCTGATGTTTGATTGCATAACATTTATGATGTAATGCTATATTTCGTAAAATGCCACAAAATCTGTGCCCCCCTGGATCTATCTTGGGGCTCCCAGTTTGAGAACCACTGAGCTAATGCATTCACTCATGTTAATGAATGAGACCTTATTGTAAAAGTTTTCCGTTACCTAACGATTTGTTCAGCATTATGCAATATAACAAGGTTACAGATACTTTTTGTAAAGTCTTCTCAATATCCACACTTATGTTTGTCCTAAACGTACTGGACAGCAAATCACAGATCAAATCTCTCATATCAGATTTTTTTTGCCAATTTCCATTTTTCTACTATACACACATAATACTCAGATTGAACTTACAATAACAGATTTCCTCTGAAAATTGATGTTGTTGATGCAGACAACCTGATGGGTCGTAAGGAAATAAACAAACATCCATGCGTTAAAGAGGCAGATTACAATCACTCAAACACAAGTATGCAGTCGTAAAATCATGCACGCAACGTTAATTTGATACTTATAATTTGTATGGTCGTGGGCTCTCAAAGCCCTTGTCTTTCTTGCGATTCATGACTCTTCAGCTTATTCACCCAACCCCTCGGAAACACAGAGCTTTAAGAAATCCATAAACTACAGTGGGTTTTATAGAAAAGACGGTCTCTTTCTTGTTCAAGCATCAGTGTAATCCGTTTTTCATTTTTTAATTTGTGAGATGATTCTGAAACTTCAGTAACATCCTTTCCCGTTCTGCAGACGAGCGACTCTAAAAATTACTCTTCTTCACTGTGCGTGAGTGCGTTCCGCCATATTGTTTGTATGTAACCTTTCACCTCCCGCGCTCAGAGTTCCCGGATGTTCAGCCGTTACGGCTAGAAGGGATACAGCTACGGCCGAAAGTGATGCCAACTCTCGCCATATAATTACAATAAATTACATTAGCTAACACCTACACCTACACCTACCTCAACCCTAAACCTAACCATACAATAATAAAAAAATATTCATCAACTGTTTTCAGCGTGACAAAAAATATGCGGTATTGAAGTGCGCATGCCCAGTGAGGTAGTTGTATCCCTTCTAGTCAAAACCCAGGAATACAGGCTTTGATACTGCTACCTCCACTGGGCATGCGCACTTCAATACCGCATAATTTTTGTCACGCTGATTACAGTTGATTAATGTTGTTTTTATTATTGTAAGGTTAGGTGTAGGGTTGGGGTAGGTGTAGGCGTTAGCTAATGCAATTTATTATTATTTTTGGTGAGATTTTGCATCACTTCCGGATGTAGCTATATCCCTTCAAACCACAACTGTGTTCAGCTCGCTGTCTGTGGTTGTGGCTAGAAGGGATACAGCTATGATTATTGCTATCTGTTTGCAAATTAACTCTTCATATACATTTATATTAACATTATGTTGCAAAAGTTAATAGCTACCTGACGTACAAAATGGAAATTCGCCCTTATTTTCTTTAAAACGACTTAAGTACTGTAGCACGGGAGAGTAAGTGTGCTACAGTGCTAAACATGTATATTTAAATAGCCTAACAAAAGTAAAAAGTGTTTATTATGTTCTGCTGACATGTTTGACTAAAGCTGCTGTCGTGACAAAAAGAGAACTGTTTTTAGGAAAGCGTTTTGATTATTGTAGGCAATGTGCACTTCTTTTGATTCGATGTTAATTTATTTTTAGAAGAAAGCTTCATGTTTTTGGTTAATAAATGTTTTTTTTGTGTGGTGATGGTGCAGACACCAGACTCACTTTGAAAGACATAACAACTTACAGACATTCCGACTTCAAGGTTAGATTTCAAGATAAATGGACACAAAAGAGAAATTTAATCATTGATTTTGAGTGATTGTACATAAACGTGTTTCATGTTTATGTTTCACTAATTTCTTGGTGTCCAAATGTTTTACATTAAAGTAAAATAATAACTCGACAAGTTTTCCAACTTTTAAAATAGTTAAGTAAAAAAACTGTAAAATATGTTAAGTACAGTAATGTTTTATTAGTATTAGTATACTTTCACAATGCTGTAGTACATTTGTCATCCACACCTGTGGTCTGTGAATAAACAGATCCTGTGGTCTGTGTAAAGCAACTCTTCATGAATTGTAATCTGCTGAAGGGTGTTTTATTCAGGAGTAGGAAAAGACGCCTACTAAATTTCTCTCCTGCAGACACATAGAGAATGGGATTAAGGCAGCTGTGCAAGTAAGACACAGCTTCTGTGATCTGGAGACTAAGAGTGATTGTCTTGCTGCTTTCACAGGATGAATCTATAAATTCATTCAGCTCTAAAGATTTCACAAAAGCTGCAACATTATATGGAGTCCAGCAGCAGAAGAAGACCACCATAACTATAATGACAAGCCGCATGGCCTGTTTTCTGGAAGAGCGAGCTCTCAAGAGTCTTTTCAGTATCATTAAGTAACAAAATCCAATGACAATGAGTGGAATTATTAATCCCAAAACATTCATTTTAATAATACCAACAGTCTTTGAATGACGGTGAGACTCTCCATCACTCGCTGGATATGATTGACAGAGGGTTTGATTTTTGTATTTACTGATATTAAGGTAGATCAGCTCAGGAAATGAAGCTGCAATCGCAATGAACCAGATGACCGCACTGGCTAAAATCCCGTATGTCCTTGTTCTGACTCTCAAAGAGAACACAGCATGAACAACAGCTAAATATCGATCAACACTCATCAGTACAATGAAGAATATCCCACTGTAGAACCCAATGTGGTAGACACTTAGCACAATGGTGCACATGGCACCTCCAAAGATCCACTGATCTCTGGCATAGTGTGCCAAGAAAGGGAGAGAGGAGACCAGCAGCAGGTCAGCTAAAGCCAGGTTCAAAAGACAGATGTCAGTCATGCTGCTCAGCTTCAGACTCATCAAGATCACCCAGACCACCAGTAAATTATCCAGCATGCCCACCACAAAGAACATGGAGTATAACACAGGTAGGATGCTGGATGCATGACTGCCATAATCACAGGGGGAAAACTCAGATGGATCAAGATTTCCATGGTAGTAGTCGTCATAGCTGTATAAGGGAGTTGTGTTTGGCTCATCATTAATTGATCCATTCAAACTTAAAGAGAAGAAAATCTATTATTAAAATCTGTAAAAAAAACATTCAAAAGTAGTAAACAGGGCTGTCTTTATTGTAATGCTTCAAGTTTATTGACAAATGGGCTTACCTGGACAATGCAACACCATTCATGTGAAAAGGAGTGTTTGTGGCCATCTCTGTCTTTAGAGGCTGTGTAGAGGTTCTGTTCATTACGAACCAAAACTACCCAAAAATGAGACACAGAAATATATCACTGAGTAGAAGCATTGGTTTATAAAACTTCCTCTGGCTAAATTAAGGAAGGACCCTTGCTATTATCTTATAGCATCTTAGCTTATCTATTCTAAGATATAAAAAAGGGTCATGTTTTGTAATATTTGTATTTGAAGTTGTGAAATGTGATTACTGCTGTTTTAAACCAAAAAACTCGACAAGTTTTCCAACTTTTAAAATAGTTAAGTAAAAAAACTTTAAAATATGTTAAGTACAGTTATGTTTTATTAGTATTAGTATACTTTCACAATGCTGTAATAAGGAAGTCAAAAGGGAACAGAACAAGTTTCACAATTGGCATAAACTGGGAAAACAATATATGATCCGTTTATGTTAGGAAAACTGAAAACAATTCAAAAGCCTTTATTGTCATTGCAGGCACTTACACTCGAAATTAGGAAGTGGTTTTAGAAACACATACTGCACATAAGGTATGTCATTAGACAAGTAAGTGTCATGACACACTAAGGATGCGGACACAAAACAGAACAAAAACTCCAAATGGCACCACAGGCAGCACGAATGTCCATGGGCAGAGGACTCGACCCGATGTAAACTCACTAGGGAGAGACTGAACCCACTCAGGGAGATCTTAGACCCACAGGGGAGAACAATCCGTGGGGAGAGGACTCGGCCCGTCGATGACTCATTACGAAAGGCTTAGACCCACTGGGGAGAGGTGCCTGGGTGTTAACAGCTGGGAGGTCCGAAACGCCAGTGAGAAACTGTGGGGCAGAGAGAGAGAGCTGTGGACAGAGGCAAAAGCCACTGGGGACTTAGTGACAAGAAGCAGCGGCAGACTCGGACACGGGGACTAGGGCAGCTGTAGCGGACTCTGACATGGGAGCTAGGGCAGCTGCAGCAGACTCTGACATGGGAGCTAGGGAAGCTGCGGCAGACTCTGACATGGGAGCTAGGGCAGCTGCTGCAGACTCTGACATGGGAGCTAGGGAAGGCTGCAGCTGACTTTGAGGCCGGCTCGTGGAAGGCTGTAGCAGACTCTGTGGCCGGTATGGGGGAAACTGCAACAGACTCGGCAGCCGGCTCGGGGAAAGCGGCCGCTAACTGAGGAATGCAGCCACAGAAGTAAGAGAGGACTCGACCCATCGATGACACGTTAAGAAAGGCTTAGACCCACTGGGGAGAGGTGCCTGGGTGTCAACAGCTGGGAGATCTGGGACACCAGCGAGAAACTGCGGGGCAGAAGGGGAGAGCTGTGGACGGATGCAAAATGCACTGGGGACTTAGTGACAAGACTAGGTGTTGTATAGTGAGATTTATCCAGCAGGGGGTGGTAACACATTGTGTAACGGTTGGGGCACTATTAAAAGGCTCCGAAGAAGCGCATGGGGAGAGTGCTATTGCCATGCTGGTGTGTATGTCTGAATGCTGAGATGGGTCTTAAATAAAGTGACCATCAAGAACTTTTGACTCATCTTAGTTTTCTTTTGATAGTATCTCAAGATACTACATTTGGCGACAAGGATAAACAAGAATATGATGCTTGCTGAAGTCGCTGAGCTGATTGAAACAAGTGGCTACCACGTGGAATGATTTATTTGAAGAAACAATGGCTGGAATGGTTGGATCCGTAACATAATTTGAGAGTAAATCACAATCATGGGAAGAGTATTGTGAAATATTGAATAATTTCTTCGTGGACAATGATATTTAAAGCACACAGAAGAATCGAGCCATATTGTTAAATTGTGTTGGAGTGTAGATGTACACATTGATGAGGAATTAGCTAAGTCCAGACAAACCAGGTGCAAAGAGTTTTGAAGAATTGGTGAGTTTATTGAAAAAACACTTTAATCCAAAGCCAAGTGAAATAGTTCAGAGATGGAAGTTTAATTCAAGAAACAGTGTGGTAAAAGTAGACATGTGCAAAGAGTGTGTAGAATGAAACAACAAGAAGTTTCTAGTAACAAAGGCAAGAAAACTGTGACATGGGAGAGAGGAAAACATTCAAAGAGGGCTAATTATTTGCAAGAGGAAGAGCTGTGTGAAGAGGAGGTTTTCACCATGTATAGTCTACAAACAGCCCAGTCTCCTGTGCCTCCTTTTACCCACGTTTTACTTGTGAATGAGTGTCCTATGAAGTTTGAAGTTGACACTGGATGTAGTGTAACTGTGTTATCCCAGGTGGAATATGATAAACTTGAAGTTAAAGAAAAACTGCCTAAATTGAAACAAAGTTCTCTCAATTTGAAGACGTATACAAGCCAATCAGTAAATGTTCTAGGAACCAACAAAGTTCAAGTCAAGCATAATGGATTAGTTAAAGATCTCTTTAGTTGGGGTGGTGGCAGGATCGGTTCCTAACTTGTTGGGAAGATCATGGCTTGCCGAGTTGTAACTTGGCTGGGAAAACATGAATAAAATGCAAGACATTTTATAGAACATGAAATAGTTTTTAAAGAACAACTTGGAACATTTAAAGGAGCCACAGCCAAGATTCATGTAGTCCGTGGTGCAAAGCCTCATTTTTGTTTAAACCCCCTTCATTACCTTTTGCTATGAGAGTGTAGTGTATTTCGGGGAAACTATGAGTTTATCCACAGTAACATACAAATAAATAATGGTGATTAACCATTACCTATTTTATACACTACCTGATGCAGCAGAATTAATAATAGCGACAGACTAAATGTACTCGTCCAGCGAGTGATCAGCTGATCGCATATCAACTCTAAGAAATATTACTGTCCTGGCCATGGAAAAACAATATTCTTACTGTAGTACAGTACCACTTCAGAAATCTTAACGAAATCAAGCAGTTTAAGTGACGTTGATATGTGATAAATAAACACAGAAACGATTCGAGCGTGGTTACAAATGGGGTTTTATTTACTACACTAACGGGGAAATAAAATCAACTAACTAACAAAGACCAAACACTAACAAACACACATAAAAAATAAAGCAATAAAGAATGAAAGAAATAGACAAAGCAAAGAATGGCAGTATTAAATAAGCTATTTGCATCTGCATAAACCATCAAGGACAATCTCCTTATTTAAAAGGGGCAAAGCTTAAGTGCAGCTATTTAGAAATAGATCAGATACTTGCATTGGCTTCCTGGTTGTGCTGGGACAAATTCATGGTGTGCGTGGAAAAAGGTTTCAGAGTCCTGATGAGTTCAAAGCGAGCGGGTGAGTCCATCGGATTCTTTCTTAGAACCGGATTGGCTGACGAAGGTAGAACGGACTTAGCCGAAGCAAACTGCCGGAAGAAGCTGTCTCCGAGGAGAGAGACAGGTCTCGAGAGGGTGAACGAAACACGAGTGAGCACGAACACACACAAGCGAGTGAACACGCACAAGCGAGCACTGTTTCCTGCATGCACAGATGTTATAACACCGGGGGCGTCACGCCCTTCCAAGGTGGGCGATCCAATGTGATGAGATAGTTTTGGGCGCGAAAACATATGGTTCTTTGTCCGGCACACTAGCTCATTTGCATTTATGGTCGTGTAACCCACTACCAGGTAAGTATATGCTCTAGGTTCTTTAAGGATTTAAATGAGACCATAAGCCACAAATGAATAAACAGGTTCACAAGCCTTTAGGCAATTTTAGTAGAACAATGATATCATACAATATTACAATACAATACAATACAATAAAGCAAAGCCGGCATACAAAACAATATAAAATAAAGTAACTTTGACTTGTATCAGTGTGTGCAATTTATCAGTTTATGTGCATTTCAAACAACCAGTTCGGCAGTTCAAAATGATTGTTCATTTATCAAGGCAACAAAAATATATCCTAAATCCTTTGTTGGTGATAATCCTACCACTCAATGCACTCAGAACTTCAAGCTCACTGTCGACGTATGGATCCAAGAAATCCAGCTGGGTGGCTCGCCATCAATTGCTCAATTCCTTCCATCATTCATCATAAAGACAACAGGATGCCCTTTTTCCGAGGAGGGGGAAAAGACCTGACCTGCAGTTTGCAAACAGGTAACTGTAAACAACTTTTCATGCTTCCCTGTTATCCTCTGACCCAAGAGTCATAGTTTCAATGAAAGTTCTTTCATGCGTTACACATATGAATTATGTATATAAGAATATCAAGGAAAACACTAACATTATCTGATAAAGTAGTCAGACAACAATATCTTAAGTGCAAACATTATACTATAAATTGAACAGTACATGAAAATACAACAATACACTTTCCATTACATACTTGCACAAATGCTGAAAATATATTTTATCCCCTTTAGGATAACTAGCTCTTATAGCTTGTACAAAACACATTATTTGTGCGTCACTACTCACAAATACATATTACATTCCAATATCCCAATTAATAAACAGCATAGAACTTTACACAAAACAAGAAGACACACAAGATTCACATTTAGCTGAACTTGGTGAATAATTACGATATTGTAGCTTGATGCCACTAATAGCAACGCAAGAACACGTTTGCGCAGGAACGAAGCACACGCTATTAGCCTGCTAAGCTAATCGACTCAATGCCATATCAAAAATATAATAAAATAAATGGCAAAACTTACCAAGATCAATTAATTAACTAACGATTGATGCTGTTTCCCGGAATCATCCGGAAGTATATATATATATATTAGGGGTGGAGCCGAACCCGAAAGGTATTCGGAAAGGCACAAATAGCGTGTTTTTTACAAATACTTATTTCGAACAAATACTTAAAAAAATATTTGTATTCGGGAACAAGAAAAACCACACATATATATATATATATATATGTGTATCATCAATATATAACTTTTATCGTTCAACAGTAAGATGTGCCCTCTCTTTCTATCTGATGCACACGGCGTAGTCTAGCGTGGTATGATCTGCTCTCCAGCAGTCAGCCGATTCCGCCAATGAACGCAGCCCTAAGGCGGGTTTCACGATATACTGCATTTTGATTGGTTTTGGGATAAACAATCTGGGTAATGCATTCTTCCTACTTAAACTCACACTTTTAATCTTACAACTGGGTTACAGTCGCCTGGGAGTTTGGAGCAGGAATAGTCTTAGAATAAAATAAAATGAGTATGGTATAAAATACATTACTGTGCTATACACCATATTCTAAGAAATGAAGAGGGAAACATTTAGATATGAAACATGAAAGGGTTATAATTACATTGACCTGTAGTTTGTACAAGAATGTAAATATACACAGAATACCACTAAGCACACATGCCTTTGAGGTTATAGGTGAAGGAGAATAACATGGGGAAAGCATACAATGTGGAGATTCATGTATTGCACTTTAAACTAGCCTTTTGTGGCTAAGGAAAGAGAAAGAGACATTCTTTTGGAAGAATTTCCCTGGGGGCCACATGGCTTTTCTCACTTTGGTGAACAGTCCTGTCCTCCCCCAAGAACCTCCTTTGAAGTCCAGGGGAGAGTATTGGAATCTGTCCTGGTCAGTGATGAAGGTGTTGAGATAGGGCAGTTGGACCAGACTCGTTGGTGCCTGGTAGAAGCCCTGCTGAGAGGTTACTGTGTTTTACGATCTTATGATCCCAGCTGGTAAACGTTGATCCGACCAGACCCTACAAGAGAGAAGGTGGAAGCTGAACTTGATTGGTTGATTAAAGAATGTATCATTGAACCTGTGAAGTTTTCAGAGTGCGCAGCTCCTGTCGTGCCTGTGTTGAAGCCAGATGGATCGGTGAGACTCTGTGGAAATTATAGAGTGACTGTTAACCGGGAATCGTCATTGGAGCAGTATCCCATTCTCAGAATGGAGGACATGTTTGCAATGTTATCTGGAATTGAGAAATACACCAAATTAGATATTAACATTTAGTCATTTAGCAGACGCTTTTATCCAAAGCGACGCACAAAGTAGGAGAAAAACAGTAGAAGCAAAAGCTGTTTGCGACATGTCTCCACATGTGATCACATGTTCTTCACGTCACCACATGTTGCACATGTCATCCCATGGGTTTTTACGTGTTATCCCATGGGTTTCACGTGGGAATTCACATGGAATTCGCACCAAAATGTTACAAAAACACACACTTCACATGTGATCACACGTGTATTTTGCACATGTTAAACACATGTTGTATACATGTGATCATATGCGAAAAACATGTGAAATTCATGTGTCTTTTCTGTAAGGGTAACCATCAGAGAACGTTATTTTGTGGTTATTTAAAAAAAAACAGCCTGCAACGTTCTGGGAACGTTATTTTCTGGTTGCAAAAATAAAACCCTGAAAGAACATTCTTAGAACGTTATTTTTTGGTTCCCAAAAATAACCAAAAGGGAACCAAAAACTAACGTTAGGGGAACGTTCTGTGTTTGCTGGGAAGTTACTATATAAAGGTAGCTAGCTTCTTTGAAACTACTTTTTATTTTTTACAATCTCACATTAAAAAATACAGGAGTGTAATATTTATTCTAGCAAACTGTATAGTAATTTAACTAGATACAGTACCCTTTTTTCTTTATAAATTCAGTAGTATACTTCAATATTTACTAAAGTGTATGAATTTACTATAGCTAGATACTACAGAATACTGTAGTATGTTATTCGACAGCTGTAATATACTACAATTTACTATAGTAAATACTAAGGTATATATTTTAATTTGATGTGATACACATGTGTTATTGACTAATGTTTTAAATAAATAGAGAAGTTTAAAACAATGTAATAAAATACCATTATCATTGTATTGTTAATTTATTATTTTCATTACATAAGATTCAGAATTTAATACTTAATAGGATGGGTGTTTTGAACTTTAAATATTTACCCACTCATGTACGTCCTTTACTATTTCTTCTATGTATAGCGTAAAGCCATTATACATAGTAACTGCAGTAGATGGCGATAATGAACCACTTCAGTTTGTGATACAGTAAGAAGACGTGACACAGCACTGCTCTGAAGGCAGAACGGAATCTAGATTTTGGACGAGCTACACAGCTACTTTCTTAGAAAAGAAATTAACTACTTGAAAAGCTACACTGTTTACTGTGTACACTGTGGAAAGACCTATTGGATTTGAATCCAGAACACTAACAACTGCAGAGAAAAACTACTCACAAGTGGAGAAAGACACTTGTGAAAAAACATCAACACAAGAGAGAAAACAAAGACACACGAGACAGGAACCCTGACAGTAAGACTGTAAAGGTGAGTAATAAGACTACAAAGTGAATAAATATTCATAAATGAATTCATAAAGTGAACTAACAGCACAAGTAACGAGATGCAGCCACGATCAGATGCCAAAAGCAAAAAAAATTGTTATTCTGATCAGAGCAGTCTCTGTAATGTGATAAATACTGACTGGAATTCTTCACAGATGTCATTCCTTTGGAGGAAGGAACATAGCTGTGATGAAACAACCTTTTCAAGTACTTTAGAAATGGAAGGTAAATTCTATAGATAGCTAAGTCCCTTGGGTCAAGTTGAGGTTTTTTGACAAGGGGCCTAATAACAGCCACCTTATGCTTTAGGGAAATATCCTAATGACAGAGATGAGTTAATAATACGAAGCAGATTATTTATAATTTCAATGAGAATCTCTTTCAATAAACTAGTAGGTATTGGATCCAGCATGTGTGTTGTTGATTTAGATGATCTAATGATTTTAGACAATTCATTCTGATCTACTGTAGAGAATAATTGCAGTTGTTTCTTGGGGGAGCTGATATTTATAGTCTGATCAGCTTGTTTCGCCACATGTTGCTTAGTTGTAAACTTTTCTCTAATATTATCAATTTTACTTGTAAAGACGTTCATAAAGTCGTCACTACTATGCTGATGTCCAACATCTGAAGACGCTGATGATTCATTTTTTGTCAATTTAGCCACCATGTTAAAAAAAACTAGGGTTGTGCTGATTTTCTTCTATCATTGATGAAAAGTAGGCAGATCTGGACGTTTTTAGGGCTTTCCTGTATGTTAAGATATTGTCCTTCTATGCTATGCGAAATACCTCTAATTTTGTTTTCTTAACGTTACGCTCCATTTTCCGGGCTGCTCTCTTAAGAGCTTGCGTGTGCTCACTATACCTCAGTGTTGGACTGCTATCTTTAATTTTCTTTAGGTGCAGAGGAGCAACTGTGTATAGTGTTTTGGAGAAGACGATTGGAGAAGTGATTTCCATCAGAAATGCTGGAGAATTGAGACAATTCCAGCAGAATATCGAGAAACGAGTCTTTAGTAGTCGAAGTTATTGTTCTACCATATTTGTAAAATGGAGGTTGATTTGCAGCTATCATGTCTCATGTCATGTGTAATATGTACTGTGTGTGTGTGGTCCTGAAATTTTAGCATGTCTATGTAATTATGAATAAATGCTTCATGAGACATACACTGTTGCTTGTGTGCATGCATCAAAGTAATTGTTTCTGGGTATATATGCATCCATGCATACGTGTAAAGGGGGTAGAAACGTGACATTTAGGTAAAACAGATCCTGCCCCAAAATTACCCTTTCGATCACCATCACAGAAGACTTCATACATTTCAGAAGTGCATCAACGTTCATAGGCTATGTATTTGTGGAATACACTGAATATTTGAGAATTAACAGATTAACAAAACGAAAGGGAAAAAATTGTGACAATATGCTGCTGAAATTTGTTCAGTTTGTGAGGCGCAGCGCTCCACAAATGAGATCAAGGAAAGGGAATGACAGAGCGCATCCTGTAAATTTTCTCTATTTTGCAAAAGCACAAAGTTTTGTTATAAGTCCAAGTGTGCAGCATTCCTATCGAATGACATACATACACAGTCATATCTGTTTGACCATAAATATTCCTGGAGTTTTTTTTTGTTGTTTCTGCCGTTATAAGTAACAGCTCAAGCGACTGCGCTGGTGCACACACAATATTTCACCTTGTAGCAACTTGACAGCCTGTTCATTATCAAAATAAAATAGTTATTGCCATTATAATTATTATAAGTGCTTTTTAATTAAATATATGGACGCAACAGGTCAGCACGAACATTTTCCACTAGCGCTTGAGGAGTGTGATCTGCCATATGAGGTACCGGATCGGAGATCGGAAGTGCCGGATCCGCTTGTTCCGGCACAAATTAAGCCCTGAGTGTTGCTTGTGTGCATGCATCATACTAATTGTTCTGGGCTATGTATGCATCCATGCATACGTTTAAAGGGAGTAGAATCCTGGCAGTTGAGTAAAACAGATCCAGCCCCAAAATTAACCCTCAACACCTTTAAAATATAATCCCGTCATGTGAAACATGTAGTGTGTGTGGCCTTGGAATTTTAGCATGTCTGTGTAAATATGAAAGATTGCTTTACGAGACATACAGTGTTGCTTGTGAGCATGCATCAAACTTATTGTTTCTGGCTATATATGCATCCATGCATAAGTTTAACGGGGGTAGAAACGTGACAGGTAAGAAAAACAGATCCTGTCCCAAATCTACCTCCAATCTCCTTTAAATATTATGCTGTCATGTGTAACATGTAGTGTGTGTGGCCTACTATGTTGCTTTCAGGGGAGGTTCCCCTATGTTCATTGAGAAACAAAGTCAAAGAGGACCGGGGCTTCGAACCACCAACCTGCCAATGTCAAACACAAAGCACCAAGCTCTACACCAGTTGGACTACTGCAAGACTCCGCCTGAAAGTGAAGCTCACCAAGGGTAAAATTTGCCAGCTATTGCAGGGGAATGGTATCTCACAGCTGAGAATTCTCCTGTCACATATTGTTCCACCTGTGTTCCATGAGATAGAAAGTCCCTACTTGTTTCAAACTTGCACTGCTGACCTTCAAAACCAACACAAGTAGGTTCTTAGAGTTTAAGGTTCAAATCATTTAAACTTTCAAAGCAGGAAAACATATTATGACGACTAAGAACGATGCTGTCAGATGAGGTTCCCCTGTGTTCAATGGGGGTAGAAACGTGACAGTTATGAAAAACAGATCCTGTCCCAAATCTACCTCCAACCCCCTTTAAATATAATCCTGTCATGTGTAACATGTAGTGTGTGGCCTTGACAGTTTTGCATGTCTCTGTAAATATGAATAAATGCTCGATGAGACAAACCGTGTTGCATGTGAGCAGGGATCAAACTTATTGTTTTTCACTATATGTGCATCCATGACAACTAAGAATGTTGCTGTCAGGGGAGGTTCCCCTATGTTCAATGAGAAACAAAGTCAAAGAGGACCGGGGCTTCGAACCACCAACCTGCCAATGTCAAACACAAAGCACCAAGCACTACACCAGTTGGACTACTGCAAGACTCCGCCTGAAAGTGAAGCTCACCAAGGGTAAAATTTGCCAGCTATTGAAGGGCAACGGTATCTCACAGCTGAGATTTCTCCTGTCACATACTGTTCCACCTGTGTTCCATGAGATAGAAAGTCCTTACTTGTTTCAAACGTGCACTGCTGACTTTCAAAACCAATACAAGTATTTTCTTAGAGTTTAAGGTTCAAATCATTTAAACCTTCAAAGCAGGAAAACATATTATGACAACTAACAACGTGGCAGTCAGATAGGGTTCTCCTGTGTTCAATGAGAAAAAAAGGAGGGGACCAGAGCTTCAAAACATCAACCTGCCCATCTCAAGCCCAAAGTCCAGTTTGGAGAATTCTGCTGTCACATAGGGGTTCCCCTGTGTTCAGTGACATATAAGAAGGGGGACCGGGCTTCAAACCATCAACCTGCCTATCCCAAACCCAAAGCAAAGTGAAGGCAGGCAAGGTAGTAACGTGGCAGACCCTGTCCCCAAATTTCACCAAACCCTTTTAAATATTATCCTGTCATGTGTAACATGTAGTTTGTGTGGCCTTGACATTTTAGCATGTCTATGTAAATATTAATAAATGCTTGTTGAGACAGTCAGTGTTGTTTGTGAGCAGGCATCAAACTAAATGATTTTTTAATAAAGGTGCACCCGTGGCAACTAAGAATGTTGCTGTCAAGTGAGGTTCCCCTGTGTTCAATGAGGAAAAAAGAAAGGGGACCGGGGCTTCCATCCCCCAACCTGCCCATGTCAAACCCAAAGCACTGACCACTACACCAGTTGGCCTATTGTACGCTCCGGCATGAAAGGGAAGCCAATCAAGGGTAAAATATATCAGATTTTGCAGGGGGAATGGTATCTCAAAGCTGAGAATTGTCCTGTCACATACTGTTCCAGCTGTGTTCCATGAGATACAAAGTCCCTACTTGTCTCAAACTTGCACTGCTGACTTTCAAAACCAATGCAAGTAGGTTCTTAGAGTTTAAGGCTCATTTCATTTAATCTTTCAAAGCAGGAAAACATATTATGATGACTAAGAATGATGCTGTCAGATGAGGTTCCCCTGTGTTCAATGAAAAATAAAGATGGGGGCCGGGACTTCAAACCACCAACATGCTTATCTCAAGCCCAAAGCACTAATCACTACAGCAGTTGGCCGATTTACCCTCCTCCCTGAAAAATTATTCTGTCATGTGTAACATTTAGTGTGTGTGGCCATGACATTTTAGAATGTCTATGTAAATATGAATAAATGCTTCATTAGACATACAGTGTTGCCGGTGCTTAATTTGTAAATTCTGAGATGCTGGAACAAGGGGGCGTTGTAGATCCGGCAAGTTAGTGGGGTGTGGAGCAGTAACGGAATGGGCAATTTTTGTGGGGTTTTCTGTCCAACTATTTATGTTTTGAAAATGCGTAAGAAAGCCTAAATAGAAACGGATATGCAAAAATAATCTCAGAATTACCAAAGAAATTGAACGTGCTAGGCGCAGATTTTATCTTGAATTTACCTTAGTTCAAATGCGTGTTAAGGTGATGGAAACAGTTAATTGTCATATTGAATTTATTGTAAATAAATTTAACCATCCGTTAACAGTATTTCATCAGTTCTTCTCCATCTCTTCAGAGCATTTAATAAAACTTGTCCAACAACACAAATATATCTCTCTGAAGTGTCCATCACGACAAGTCCCATTCGATATATAATGCAAGCATGCGATGTGCATGCCTACGCGTCAGAAGACTTCATACATTTCACAAGTGCATCAACGTTCATGGGCTATGTATTTGTGGAATACGCTGAATATTTGACAATTAACAGATTAACAAAACGAAAGGGACAAAATGGTGACAATATGCTGCTGAAATTTGTTCAGTTTGTGAGGCGCAGCGCTCCACAAATGAGATCAAGGAAAGGAAATGACAGAGCACATCCTGTAAATTTTCTCTATTTAGCAAAAGCACAAAGTTTTGTTTTAAGTCCAAGTGTGCAGCATTCCTATCGAATGACACATACACAGTCATATCTGTTTGACCATAAATTTTCCTGGAGTTTTTTCTGCCGTTATAAGTAACAGATCAAGCGATTGTGCTGGTGGGCACACAATATTTCACATTGCAGCAACTTGACAGCCTGTTCATTATCAAAATAAAACAGTTATTGCCATTATAATTATTATAAGTTCTTTTTAATTAAATATATGCATGCAACAGGTCAGCACGAACGTTTTGCACTAGCGCTTGAGGAGCGTGATCTGCCGTATGAGGTACCGGATTGGAGTTCGGAAATGCCGGATCCGCTTGTTCCGGCACAAATTAAGCCCTGAGTGTTGCTTGTGTGCATGCATCATACTAATTGTTCTGGACTATGTATGCATCCATGCGTGCATTTAAAGGGAGTAGAATCCTGGCAGTTGAGTAAAACAGATCCAGCCCCAAAATTAACCCTCAACACCTTTAAAATATAATCCGGTCATGTGAAACATGTAGTGTGTGTGGCCTTGGAATTTTAGCATGTCTGTGTAAATATGAACGATTGCTTTACGAGACATACAGTGTTGCCTGTGAGCATGCATCAAACTTATTGTTTCTGGCTACATATGCATCCATGCATAAGTTTAACGGGGGTGGAAACATGACAGGTAGGAAAAACAGATCCTGTCCCAAAATTACCTCCAACCCCCTTTAAATATTATCATGTGATGTGTAACATGGTTTGTGTGGCATTGACATTTTTGCAAGTCTCTGTAAATATGAATAAGTGCTTGATGAGACAAAACGTGTTGCTTGTGAGCATGCATCAAACTTATTGTTTCTGGCTATATATGCATCCATGCATAAGTTTAACGGGGGTAGAAAGGTGACAGTTATGAAAAACAGACCCTGTCCCAAATCTACCTCCAACCCCCTTTAAATATTATGCTGTCATGTGTAACATGTAGTGTGTGTGGCCTTGACATTTTTGCATGTCTCTGTAAATTTGAATAAATGCTCGACGAGACAAACAGTGTTGCTTGTGAGCACGCATCAAATTAATTGTTTTTTACTATATGCGCATCCATGACAACTAAGAATGTTGCTGTCAGGGGAGGTTCCCCTGTGTTCAATGTGAAACAAAGTCAAAGAGGACCGGGGCTTCGAACCACCAACCATCCAATGTCAAACACAAAGCACCAAGCACTACACCAGTTGGACTACTGCAAGCCTCTGCCTGAAAGTGAAGCTCACCAAGGGTAAAATTTGCCAGCTATTGCAGGGCAACGGTATCTCACAGCTGAGATTTCTCCTGTCACATACTGTTCCACCTGTGTTCCATGAGATAGAAAGTCCCTACTTGTTTCAAATGTGCACTGCTGACTTTCAAAACCAATACAAGTATTTTCTTAGAGTTTAAGTTTCAAATAATTTAAACATTCAAAGCAGGAAAACGTATTATGACAACTAACAACGTGGCAGTCAGATAGGGTTCTCCTGTGTTCAATGAGAAAAAAAGGAGGGGACCAGAGCTTCAAAACATCAACCTGCCCTTCTCAAGCCCAAAGTCCAGTTTTGAGAATTCTGCTGTCACATAGGGGTCCCCCTGTGTTCAATGACATATAAGAAGGGGGACCAACAACACATGATAAAAATAAAATAAAATAGTTATTGCATGCCTAAGGCCATCAAACGTAACGTATAACCAGAGGTGGACGAAGTACACAACTTCCTTACTTGAGTGAAAGTACAGATACTACTGGTCAAATATTACTCCACTACAAGTAAAAGTTGTAAAGACAGATTCTTACTTGAGTAAAAGTACAGAAGTACGTGCTTTTAAAAGTACTCAAGTATTAAAAGTAAATTTCCTTTATGTCAGTTGTGCATTGTTTTATTGTCGTATACCTTGTGCCTCTGAAGCAACCTACTGAATACACCGAGTAGCTCACAGAATCAGTGGTATTAAAGGAGTAGTTCACTTCAAAATTTGCCCCCATTAACTTTCCATAGTCGTTTTTATTCCTACTATGGAAAGTCAATGGGGGCAAATTTTGCAGTGAGCAACTCCTTTAAGAGCTTTATATGTTTAGCACACATATGTTTAGTTTAGATATAATCCTGTATGATCATTTAGCCTAATTATCCTCATTAGCCCCCTAGGCCTATATGTATTTATGAGCAGTGTTCTTTTATTTTGTATATTCCCTTTACCAGTTTTAGCAGCAATTTACCAGTAAGTAGTAAGGTTCTTGTAAATAGTAAAGTGTAGAAGCCATGTGTTTGTTGGATTTATTACCATTAGTATTACCATAATTTAACTACAAACATAAACTATAGCTAGTATAATGAAACTATGGTATGTTTAGTTGCTGTGGTTTTACTAAAGATTATTAATTGGAGTATGGTTCCTATATATAGAAAATGGTAAATATGTGGATACTGTGGTTTTACTGCAAATACCATCCCTGCTGAAAAAAACAATGAATTTTTGAATTAGAATGAGATTTTTAAATTAAATTCCTCTTTGTAGTGTGTTTTGGGTTTTATTCCAATAGGATTTACCATCCCAGCAATAGAATCCATCACATACAAGTAGACAACAAGTATCCATAGTACAATTCCCATTATAACCATTAAATCCATTACATTTTATGTTGTATTTTGGGCAGGGTTCTATTGTTTTTATTTCAACAGGAATACTTCAACTATAGTTACTTCAGTAAAAACATCATTCATTTTCCAAATCGCTTTAAATGATACAGCAGCAGATCAGAAGTTAACACGCACGCGTAGCTCAAGGTGTATGTGATGCTTATTTACCGTTTAGCCGTTATGCCGATCATTTTCATGACAATGTTTCTACGATCTTTGACTGATCGTAACCCACAGATGATTACACCACACTTTAACATGTGCCTTTTTCGTCTTTTATTGTTCTATTTGCCTTTTTAGAGCGCTATCAATGGTGTAGCAGCGCCTACGTTTACATTAGTTTAGCGGGGAAGATCCCAGAGTTGCCAGATTTGCGTTAAAAAACTGCCAAATGGCCATTCAAAGCTTGCCGGAAAACCGCGAGCTTAGAAAAACTGAAATACTTGGCAACAGTAAAAGGTCCTGGCAGATCGCAAGCCAGATAAATTGCGCACACAGGAAACCCCGCTGCATAGAAACCATTTTCTACTTTTGGACCTTTTTATAAATGTAGTGGAGTAAAAAGTATGATATTTGTCTTTCAAATATAGTCAAGTTAAAGTACAAGTACTCAGAAAAAATAATACTCAAGTAAAGTACAGATACTCAAAAAGTGTACTTAAGTACAGTACTCAGGCAAATTTACTTCGTTACTGTCCACCTCTGCGTATAACTTAGTTGACACACGCCGGACGGCTAGTTATGGACACTGCGCGCCGACGCCGCCAAATTTTTCCCAGGTCGCCCGGCGGTGCCGAAACGAAGGGAGAGCGCCTGCGATCAAACGGAAGTGTCATGGGGCGGCGGCGACGCCCGGGGGACCCATGAAAAATGCCCAAAGTGCCTAATTTTTGAGTCACGGAACGAAGGGTTAGGCGCTCTCTTGGGCAGAACCACGAGGGGGCGACTCGACCTACGGTCCCAGCCTGAGCCACTCGCGCCCATCAGGTTGCGACCGGGCCTCCCGAAGAGCGCCTGAACATCCCCCTTGCAGCCTACGGGCCGGCTCCGGACCCCGACGTACACGAGAAGCCTACGCGTGCCCCTTGTAACCTATTTTGGGCGGGGCTTCGCGCTGGCCACGCCTCCATCCTCAGAACGCCTACGCATCCCCCTTGCAGCCTAAACTTGAGGGAGGCCTTCCCAATGCCCCCGAAGACCCGAACGCCACCCGGCGCCCCGGAGGACCCCTTCTCGGAGCTGACTGCCTCATTTGAGCCCAGCGGCTGTGTGACACACGCTTAAACAGCCCAAAGCCCTTTTCTTTGACTTTCAAGTCGAACGTGCACATAAAAGCGCCGGTGTGCATCGACACAATGTTTTCTCACATCTGCGATTCACTCGAAGGGCCCAAAATTAGGTAGGCATAGTAAGACCCCTGTCAGTGGTCTCGTTTGCTTTGACAATGATTTATCCAGCTTAAACCATCAGTAGAGTGTATAAGAGGAACAGTCCTTCACAATGATGTTCATTAAGGCTCACAGTTGTGCTCCAGAAGCTTAAAAATGGTGTGTCCATTAGCTACCTATAGGAGCCGTGCCAAAAGTGTTACCTGTGACATGTACATAGGTAACTTATTTAATGGGACCCTCATAGGTAATTAATGGACAAAGCCTCTTTTCCTGCTTCCTGTTTCCTGCATCGCTGCCGGCAGCTTGTTTGTATCAGTGCGCTTCCCACTTCGCTCTAATATTAGTGTATTTTATTATCGTTAATTATTATTGTCGTTGCTAACTTATCCTGATATCTCAATAACCCTGTTCCTGTTATTTACTTGGAAGAGTCTAAACCAAATGTGATAGTTAACTTAACGCCGTTAGCATAGCAATAGCGTGTTAGCTTGCTTTCTGTTCACACTGTGGAATATCATCTTGCCTCTGGTTTGTCTTGTGATGAGGTATTATTGCAAGTTCCCTTTCTGTCGGTCTCTCGACGTTGTGTCGAGCCGACAGATGGGGTTCGTCCTTGAGAACCAATCGCTTCCGACTTCTTAGAAAAGGCCAATGAAATTGGCGAATGAAATTTGCATGCCGGACTCCGCCCCTGGATATCCGGGTATAAAAGGGAGACGGCATGCCTCATTCATTCACCTTTTGTTCTTCGGAGCCTTCGCTCAAGATCAACAGACTTCGCTACACGATAGCAACTACAAGACTGCCGGTTGTACGACGTGGTGCAGCGGACTGTCTCTTCCTGCGGCGACTTCCCCTGGGCGTCTCGGCAGTTCCAGAAGTGTTCGAGTTTTTTCTTTAAAAGAGCAAATTTCCAGTGCCGTGTTTTCCCGGAAGTGCATGAGGAACTTAGTACCCCTTTCGGCTCGTGCACTTCAACTAGTTCCATCGCCCTTTCTTCCCTCGATGGTGGGGCATTTAGAGGATACGTCGATGTCCCCCAGGGGCTCGACCTAGACTCCCGTCCAAAGCATGTAGGTTTTTCGGCATCTTAGGTGTCGAGAGCTTACTCTGCTGCGGGCCAAGTTGTCCCCTCTCTCCACGCTATGGCCATCCTGCAGGTCCATCAGGCCAAGGCGCTGAGAGAGCTCCACGAGGGTAAGACCGACCCAGCGCTTATGCAGGAACTCCGCGCCGTCACCGACCTCGCTCTACGGGCGACCAAGGTGACCGCGCGGGCCCTGGGTCGGGCGATGTCCACACTTGTGGTCCAGGAGAGACACCTCTGGCTGAACCTTGCACAGATGAGTAACGCCGAGAAAGTCCGCTCTCGCAAGGGGGGTTGTTTGGTGATACTGCCGAGCCGCAGTTCTCGACAGTAAAGAAGCAGACAGAGGATATCAAGATATCCTCCCCCGCCGCTATTCAGCCGCCCTCTGGCCGTCGAGATCCCATGCACAGTCTGCTTCGCAGCAGCCCTGGTCCTCTTCGACGCCTTCCGGTTTCGGCGCCCCCCACTCAGGCGGCCCCCCGGATGAAGACATCGAAGAGGAGACCACCACCCCGTCAGCAGCCATGGCGGAAGCCGAAGCGGCCCTCATGGGAAGACCCCAGGGAGATCGAGAATACCTTCGGGCCCGACCCCAGCCATTCCTTCACTGGTTGGTCGATCCGGGACGGTTCCTGCCCTGTCCCAACAGCCCACTTCTAAGAGTTTTCTCTCTCTCTGGGTGTTTATCACAGCCGCTCTCACCCTCTACACGATGGTGTTCGGGCAACTCGATGTTGCATCACGGCGAGACCCAAGGTCGAGTATAATCAGCAGCCTAAGCACTCTCAATCGACGGTGCGTTGTGCCACATCATCGTCTGGGTATTATCACAGCCGCTCTCACCCTCTACACGACGGTGTTCGGCAACTCAACGTTGAGGCGAGACCCAATGTCGAGGATAATCATCAGCCTAAGCACTCTCAATCGATGGTGCGTTGTGCTACATCATCGCCAGGCAGGTAAAACAGCAGAGCCGATCTCCTCTCCGGGGGACCTCCCACGGCGAGGGATCCACACTGCCAGCCATCGAACCACCCCCCGGGAGGTCGATGGAGCAGAACGTACGCCTAGCCTCCCTGTATCGGTCCCTGGGAGCCTGACAAGAGCTTCCCAAACTGTCACGGTGACTACGGGATACGGTCCGTCTCGGCTACGCGATCCAACTCCCCAGATGCCCGCCCAAGTTTCGGGACATCCTCTCAACCTCAGCAGAGGCAAGGATGCTCCCGTGCTTCGGGCCGAGGTCACCACCGCTCTGGAGAGTAAGCGATCGTGCTCGTCCCTCTAGCCGAGATGTTCAACGGGTTTTACAGCCCGTACTTCATCGTCCCCAAAAAAGCGGGGGTCACTAGATCTGCATACCCTGAACAGGCACCTACTCAAGCTGCCGTTCAGGATGCTCACGCAGAAGCACATCCTGGCATCTATCAGATGTCAAGATGGATTCATGGCAATCGACCTGAAGGACGCTTACTCTCATGTCTCGATTCTCCCTCGTCATCGCCCGTTCCTACGGTTTGCTTTCGAGGGTCAGGCATATTAGTACAGAGTCCTCCCTTTCGGTCTGTCCCTGTCCCCACGAGTCTTCACGAAAATCGTGGAAGCCGCCCTCACTCCCCACTCCCCACTATCTCGATGACTGGCTCATTTGACACACTCGCGAAAGCTGTTATGTACACACAGGGGCCTAGTGCTTCGGCACCTCGATCGATTGGGACCACAGGTCAACTGAGAAAAGAGCAAGCTCTCCCCTGTGCAGAGCATCCTCTTTTTTGGAATGGAACTCAACTCTGTCTCCATTACAGCGCGACTGACTACAAAAAGCGCTCAGTCAGTGTTGAACTGCCTGGAATATTTCAAGCAGTCAGCGGTCCCCCTGAAATTCAGAGGCTCCTGGGCACATGGCATCCTCGGCGGTGGTGATACCCCTCGGGTTGATGCACATGAGACCGCTCCAACACTGGCTACAGAGTCGAGTTCCCTGGAGAGCGTGGCACACCGGCAGCAGGTGGATGGTGATTACGCCTCTCTGCCGACGCACCCTAACCCCTGATCTTCAATGACCTTTCTATGGATGGGGGTCCTTCTCGGGCAGGTCATGTGGCGCGTCGTGGTGACGACCAACGGGCACGCAGTGTCGGGGCGATGGACGGGCCCCCGCCTGCGCAGGCATATCAACTGCCTAGAGTTGTTGGATGTGCTACTTGCACTGAAGGGGCTACAACCTCTCGTGCAGGACAAGCACGTGCTGGTCCGGTCGGACAGCACAACTGCCATAGCGTATATCAACCGCCAGGGTGGTGTTCGCTCACGGCAGCTAACACGACTCGCCCGACGCCTCTCCTGTGGAGTCCGCAGGTGAGCAGATCCCTGCGAGCAACACATATCCCAGGCGACCTGAACCAGACAGCCGATGCGCTCTCTCGTCAGTTGACGCCTTGCGGAGAGTGGCGACTCCACCCCCGTGCAGTCCAGCTCATTGGGTACAGTTCGGGCAGGCTCAGGTAGGCCTGTTATCCTCCCTGGACACCACCCATTGCCCGCTAGGGTACTCCCATCCGAGGCCCCCCTCGGCACGGATGCTCTAGCGCACAGCTGGCCGTGGGACAAACGGAAGTACGCCTTCCCCCCAGTGAGCCTCATTGCACAGACCCTGTGCAAGGTCAGGGAAGAGGAGCATCAAGTGTACTAGTTGCGCCATACTGGCCCAACCGGACTTGGTTCTCGGAGCTAATGCTCTTGACGACAGCTCCCCCTGGCCGATTCCCCTGACGAAGGACCTGCTTTCCCAGGGGAAGGGCACGTTATGGCATCCCAGGCCAGACCTCTGGAACCTCCATGTCTGGCCCCTGGACGAGATGAGGAGATCCTGAGTGGCCTACCCCCTGCGGCGGTTAGGACCATCGCTCAGGCTAGGGCCCTGGCCACTAGGCGGCTATACGCCTGTAAGCGGTGCCTCTTCTCATCCTGGTTCTCTTCTTGAAGAGAAGACCCGCGGAGTTGCTCGATTGGGAACGTGCTGTCCTTCCAGAGACTCGAGAGTAATCTCTCCCCTTCCACACTGAACGTGTATGTAGCCGCTATTGCCGCTCATCACGACCCAGTTGCTGGTAAGTCTCTAGGACAGCACAACCTGATCAATTGGTTCCTAAGGGGTGCGGGAAGGCACTGCCTCACCTGCGCTCCATACCCTCTTGCGACTTTGATGCGGTCCTGGAGCCCCTCGGAGATGCCGCTCTTTCTCACCTCATGATGAAGACGGCTCTCCGGAGGGCGCTCAAGAGGGTAGCGGACCTAAAAGAATTCATTGTGTCCACAGATTGCCTAGACCTCGGGCCCGGTGATTCTCACGCTATCCTGAGACCCCGGCCCGGCTACGTGCCCAAAGTTCCCACCACTCCCCCTACACCAGGTGGTGAACTTACAGGCGCTTCTCACCGGGGAGGAAAACCCAACCCCATCTGTGTTGTGTCCAGTACGCGCATTGCGCCTCTGCTTGGACCGCACGCAGAACCACAGGAGCTCTGAGCAGCTCTTTGTCTGTTTTGGAGATCAGCAGGGAGGGCTGTCTCAAACAGAGATTGGCGCACTGGATCATGGATGCCGTCACTGCGGCGTACCTGTCCTAAGATCGCCCGCGCCCACTGGGTGAGAGCTCTCTCCACACGGAGTACAGCCTCCTCGTGGGCACTGGCTCGAGGCGCCTCTCTGGCAGACATCTGCAGAGCTGCGGGTTGGGCTACACCCATCACCTTCGCGAGGTCCTACAGCCTCCGCGTAAAACCGATATCAGCTCGAGTCTTGCAGGCATCAGGCAAGACTGGCGGCCGGTAGGGTGTACACCTATGACAGTACCTTCCCCCCTTTCTCCTAAGGGGGTCAGCGTACTGAACTAGCCTCCCTTCTTCCCCCACTGGGTGAAGAACAGGCACTCCATCCATCACTAAGCAAGCACCTCCTGCGGGCGGGCTGGGCAGAGCAGCCCTGCCCCTTAGGCCGGGTACCAACTGAGTTATCTACAACATAGCTCTAACCGGACCTAGTGCTACCGGACGTTGTAACCCCCCAGCAGGGCGGTTCCGTCTGATGTATCCTCATGATTGGTTCCCACCTTGGTAACCCATGACCTTCCCTAGGTGGACCTCCACCTCGCGGTTAACTCCTTCAGTCTGCACATTCTTCCCATGAGTTCTCCCCCATCGGTGAGACCATGTTGGTATCTCCACTAAACTCCTCCCTCCGGTAGGAAGTGGTCTCTGTAGCGCATCCCCAGCTTGAGGAAGTAGCGCTTACCCAGTGGCCTTACGGTACCAGGCGGCTTCTCGCTGTTAGAGAAACAAGGCCGCCACCTGTGGGAAGGTACTTCCCACCTTTCAAGTAAAGCTCTGCGACCCCCTACCTACCCACTGGTAGGTTACAATTTCGCGGTAGCGCTCACGGCTGACACGCCAAGGCCAGTCACTGTCGCTTCGCTAGATATTGTGACAGGGCACAGTGTTGTGGCATTTTCCATAGGAACCCCATCTGTCGGCTCGACACAACGTCGAGAGACCAACAGAAAGGGAACGTCTTGGTTACGGATGTAACCTCAGTTCCCTGATGGAGGGAACGAGACATTGTGTCCTTCTTGCCACAACACGTGCTGCCCACTGCAGCAGTCGTGAGAGGTCTCAGGTAGTGGTGGCCGATACTGCAAAATTTGGTATCGATCCGATACCAAATACATATAGGGTCAGTATTGCCGATACCAATACCAATACGATACTTTTTACTTAAAAAAAATACTTTTGTGTAGGGGCGAGCAGTATGTCATTGTTTCTCAGGTGAATGAATGATCAATTCTTTAGACAATATTTTTTATTAATGTATTGAAGTCACAACGCTTCTCTTCCTCTCGGCCATCCTGATCTCTCATTCAATGTGCTATCAGCTTCGCTCACTCAGTTCGCTGCTCCTCGGCGTGTTGTGTCAGTGAGTCACGTGACGACACAACAACGAATCGCAGCAGGAGGGGGAGGAGTAGCAAAGTGGGCCAGGATGTGAAAGCAGCGTTTGCTCAGGATTGTAGAGGTAGAAGACACGAGCAAAGTATAATGAACGTAGAGGTGAGATATTTAAATTAAAATATCGATTCAATTACAATTGTATCGATCTGATACCAATACCAGTGTTGGCATCGATACTATCGATATTTAGATCGATCCGCCCACCCCTAGTCTCAGGCTCCTCAGAACTAAGGTGAATGAATGAGGCACGCCGTCTCCCTTTTATACCCGGATATCCTGGGGCGGAGTCCGGCATGCTAATTTCATTGGCCAATTTCATTGGCCTTTTCTAAGAAGTCGGAAGCGATTGGTTCTCAAGGACGAACCCCATCTGTCGGCTCGACACAACGTCTCGTTCCCTCCATCAGGGAACTGAGGTTACATCCGTAACCAAGACGTTTCTTGGACTGACCGATCAAATCGCTTTATAAGACGTAAATCATTATGAGCCGCGGGAATTATGTAGCAGCGTTTTGGGCTTTTGAAGATGTGGCGTCTCAGGAGCACACCGTTCTTAAAGTCTCTCCACTTATTTGAAATGTTAAGGCGGGCCAGGTAAAATGATTGATGGGCCGCATTTGGCCCGCGGGCCGCCAGGTGACTAGCCCTGCTGTACACGAATAAGAGCGTGATTACATAATGTAACGCTAGACAAAGAATGTCAAAACAAACGGATGCTGCGTTAATTACGTTAAATATTTTTCACGTGTTAATTTGAAAAAATTAATCGCATGCGTTAACGCGTTAACGCTGACAGCCATAATTAAAATGTATATCGCAGTTAGTCAAGACACTCACAATTAAGTTGCAGACCCTCACAATTAAGTTGCATGAAGAAACTTGTGTGTGTTTTTCTACCTCCACGGCTAGGCTGTGGTCATACATGGAGATGCTGGTGTTGCGGTGCCAGCACACATGCATGGTGGTGTTGGCCCTGTGATGGCTCTGCTTATCCAAAGAGCAACGGGAAGAGTTCATGTCATCCTCTGACTCCTGTTCCAGAGACACCTCATCCGATGACCCTTACGATTGCACAGAGGGAAAGAAGGAAAGCAGGAGGGGAGAAAAATGGAAGGAAATGGGAGGTGTGGGGTTTACATCTAATTAAGGAACGGAAGTGAAGAGGATGTGGGACAAAAACACCTGTGCACGCGTGGAAAGCAGAGAAAATCAAACAAGCTTGAGGTACTTACTGTTGCAGCGGTCGCACAGGCTTGGATCCAACAAAATATCTGATTTCTCCTGAATTTTCTTTGACATGTCAATTGCCTTGTTTAGATCTTCGATCCATTTGTTCATCTCTACTTTGGAGCTGTGGAGGAGAGAGTAAGTCTCTTACTGGAAGATGATGAACAGCAGATGCTAAGGTGCTAAAATCATGTAAATCGTAAATATAAATACTAAAAATACAAAAAAAATACTAAATACACTTTAGTATATTTGTTGCCTCAAGCCAAGTTGTTTGATATCAGAGTTGTCATATTCAGCCATACTTCCGTCTGCCATATTGAATTATATTAAAAACATACTTTTTCGAACTCCTATAAAATGTGTCAGATTTGCACGCAATTTGGTATGTAGCATCTAGAGACAGTACTGACAAAAAGATTTTTGATTGATCGAATGGTTCTCGCATACAGCGTCAACAAATTCTAATAAAAGCTCGCCAAAGGGTCATGTAGCTGTATCTTTGTGACACTTATGTATTGACACGAAACTTGGTATGCATCATCACTGGCACATCTTGTCTGACAGTGCCACCTAGTGGTCAACAGTTATAAGCAATTTTCTTTGTTCTAACAGCCTTTTCCTGTGTTTTAAAAACTTGGTTTTCAAAATGTGATCATCTGACACATTAAAAAAATTACATCGGTCTGCCATTGTGGGCTTCACCCATTTTAAATTTTGTCATAAAATGCAGTATTTTACAAACGCTATGGCAAATCTCTATGAAACTTGGTGTGGTTCATAAAGGTCATGTTCTGAGAAGACCTGTAAAGTTATAGGCCAGCGTCCCCTAGTGGTCAACTGACATGTCCAAAATATTTCTCTTTGGGCAGTTATTGGGCTTGACCCCGTAATTGCTGCTTGCAGCTATATTTAGGGTCCAAGCCCAGATGGTGCAGGGCCATATTGTTCTCTTAAGGATTATTATTATTAATATTATTCAATTGTTCTGGGCTTTTGGGGGCTCTTAACATGCTCAAAAACTCTTGACACTTGGCACACACATTGGAATATGCGGCCATTAGGATGCCAAAGAGGCTTGGACCTGGGCGTGGCACAGGAGCTCTATGGCGCCACCTGGAAAAAATTCAGAAATCATCCTGCTTATCTCATACAGACTTGCGTATATAAATATGAAACTTGGTACACATATAGATTTCATCAAGCCAAACAACTTTTGCACTGCATGTCATATGCTCCGCCCAACAGCAATTGAGCTTTTTACGTTTGTTTGAAAAGCGCATGCTGTGGAATTTGCAATTCTGCTCCTAGGGTTTTTATCCGATTGCCACCAACCTAGGTCAACATGATCCCAAGACATTGTGGTTGTAAAATTGCGAAGGGATTTTTGATTCCTCGAAAGGTTTTGGCCGTAGCGAGGCAACAAATTTATGGCGACAAAAGAGAAACAGGAAGTGTATTATAACTTCCTCATACATTGTTGGATTTTTAATTAACTTTATCAGTTTGCACATTGTATCAGGCCGATCACATAGATGTGACTTTTATGAGTCAAAGTTGTAGCACCCCCAACTGGCAGCAGGAATTGTGTCATTTTTAAAATGCTTTGAAATCAGCCATTTATTTTTACCTGATGTTAAAACACGGCAGATGTGAAACTGAAAAAGGATTCTTGATATCTTGAATACTGTTGCCATGGCAACGTGTCAAACGTCAATATTATTTTCTTGTTTTTAAGGCACAACTGCATGAAAATCGACACACACATCAATACTGAAAATAGTTAGACACTGGGAAAAGTTCATAAATGGGTGTGGAGTAGGCGCTCTATAGCGCCACCTTTTGACAAAAGTGGGGTGGTTCATTTTTCCTACAGTCACCAAACTCGGTACATATATTGTTCTCATCAAGCCAGACAACTTTCTAGTTTACAGTCATTAGCTACGATCAACAGGAAGTCGGCTATTTTGGTTTGAAGGTGGAAAACAGGCTGTGGATACATTTACATTTAGCAGACACTTTTATCCAAAGCGACTTATAAAATTAGGTACACAATGGAAGTGATTGGAACAACATAAGGACAACAAAAAGCATAAGTGCAATAAAACTGGTCTCGTATAGCCTACCAAAGTATACAAAGCTAAGTTTTTTTTAAAGAGTAGAAAAGAGATAGAATCTGCTGATCTTGTAGCAGCGGGCAGATCATTCCACATAAATTCAATAAATGCAAACTTCTCCTCGGAGAATCGTGCAATTAACATTAATTTTGTCAACATGATGCCAAGATACTGAAGATGATAATTTGCAAATGGTTTGGCATATCTTGAAAGATGTTGCCATGGTGATTTTTTATAGTAACATTAAAATGCTGTAATCCAAATGTTATCCACCAGATGGAGTAAGGATAAGAATGGTAATATTTATTTGTAATTTATTTACTCTGTGGGGGTTTTGAGGGGTGCATATACTAAGCTTATATTCTTAATAATTGACAAGCTTTAAAATATAAGTTGAGAGAGCCTTCTGCTACGAACAATAAAATTCTGATCAAAATAATTCTAGATGCCAGTAGTGTACAAAGCTACATGTGATAAGAATAAAATCTTTCTGTATGGGCCTGTTCCCTATTTATTAACGTTATTATCTTTTATTAACATCCACAGAATTTTTTGTATGACCTGTGTATTTCAGTACTTTTCTGTCAAAACAATTCAGATGACCCTTTAATTTTTGCATCATTGCTACCACACACACCATGAACAAAACCGCTTTTATTGCTTGAATTTCATTAAAATAACATATTTTGGAAGTCGAGCCTTTCTTCACAAACAGCTCATTAAGACTTGAAATGTTAAAACAACAGTGTGCAGTTTGCATTTGGCTCATTCTCCGCCTATAACTTTTTTTTGTTATATTATAAACGTGAATAACTCTTGTTTTGATTTTTAATGTGTTGCCTCCTGTCATGTAAAAAGGAATTTATCACATTCAATTTCACTGTTTCACAGTACATGTGGTTAAGTTCTGAAGGTGCAAACTGTTCCTTTGCGCCTCCTGGCGGAAATTTAGCGAACTTGTTTCACATGTAAATGTTTTTTAGCTATCGCACTTCCACATCGGCGGCACACAACGCAGCGGTAGTAGGCATCCTGGTTGAGCACCTTCAGTAGTTGCAAAACTTAAATGTAAGAAACATGTCAGATCATGATGTGTTAACTGATAGAAGTTATGATTACAGATTTATATATTTGAATGTGCTGAGTTTGAAATGTACTGATTTTCATCAGTCTTTGAATCGGTTCATTGAAACAAACTATCCAAAAGATCTGGTTCGCAGAAAAGAACCAAACTAAAGTACACACACTGTTAATGAGTGACTGAATAACTTTTTTTGGTGTCATGTTCAGTTCGTCAACATTCAATGACATTTACTCTCTTTTTTTTGACTGGCTGGTAAAAGAAATAATTTTTTTATCCCTCCAAAAAATTGACTGTGACTTTCCAAGCCCACATAAACTAAGTGTAAAACGTAAGCTTAAAAGCCCAAGTGTGAAAAACCTCACTAAGCACTGCAATATGCTCTGTATCTCACCTGGCGGCCACGACAATGGTCCTCTGAGCAGAATATATAGTGAAGCAATGAGGAACAGACCACTCATTCTCGCTTTCCTCCACCTGCAGAACACACAGTCCAGAGAAAGTATCTGTTAAGAAATTTGATTATTAGCATTCTTTGATGTTATTATGTGGCTGACTTAATGTCTATAATCCTGACTTCCAGGAGTACTCATTTCTATAAAGCCAGGGATGGAGAGGAATGAAGCAGAGGGGAGGTAAAAATGTTGCAGGCAGATTTTTGAGGTTTGTTGGTTGGAAGAACAGAATTAGGGGAGTTTCCTCATACTCACCGGAGCATCCAGCACAATGAGCTGCGGGGGCAGGAGCGAAGCACAGACATGCAGGTTAACAGAGAGGCCAGAGGCCATTCTACTGTCACACCTAACCATCAATGCAACATTAAATGCACAACAACCCTATATAAATAAAGACTACACAAAGAACTACAAACCCCATTGAAGCCAATATCAACAGTTCACAGCTTGTGCTTTGCTTTTGTCTTAAAATATTTTTTCTTCTGTGCGTTTGTAGCAAGCTGTTGCTCATTTTAACTCATCCCTTTCTTTGTAACTACAGTAATACAAACCTCATTTTCACATTACTCTGGACCATGAGAGACCAAATTCAAATTCTAGATAACTGTAGACACTCCAGACATGACCTGAAACGTCTTTTGTCTACCATAAGGAACCTAAAATGTGAGCCAGCCCAGATGTTTAGAGAAAATGCCAGAGCAAACATTATTTATCACAGCCTCCCAGTGTCCTTGCTTTCATTTGAGGGAACCTCGAGCAACATTAATTCTAACTTTGCTTAAACACCACTACATTACTCACTACTAATGTTTAAATCCAGGCAAAGCACTTTTGGACAGAGTCGTTCATCAAGAGGCCTTTTTAGGCAAGCTGCTTGACATGGGAGATGAGGAGTGTGTGCTTTCACTATTGAATTTTGATGGACCAGTCAGTAAAATCTAGCGGCATCTAGCGCTGAGGTTGCAAATTGCAACCAACTGCTCACTCCCCCTCCCTTTCGAACAGAGGCCGACACAACATGGCAAATTACATGCAAGGAACCCGTGGTGTATGTGGATAGAAATAGATCATTGTAAGGTAATAAAAACATAACGCTTCATTATGTACGCTCTTTATACACCTCTGGAGACATAGTTATGTATATTATATTGCATTTCTGTCAATAGACCCTTCAAAAAATTACACACTGGTCCTTTAAACTCTTCATCTTACTGTTTTTGTAGGTCAATATAGGTGAAAAATGCAGGTCATTATAAAAATCAATTTGTCTACTTTGTTGATTTCCATTTTTGTACGCAGGGACAAGATTCAGTGTGAAGTAGCCTGTGTCTTATGCATATACTCACAATCATGCCATGCAGAGGAAGCTGTCCATGAACTTTGAACTGATTGGTTGCTGTTACCCCTTTGCTTGTGTAAAGCAGCATGTCTGAAAACTTAGATAGGTTTTTGATCAACACAGTCGAGAGTTAAAAAATGAAGACTGCCAAAACAAATAACAGACTCCAAGTTAAATCTTACGAGGAAAAACATCCTCTGCTGCAGACCCTTCTTGGTGAGCTTGTGGAGACAACCTTCCCTGATGAATTCCTAGACACAAGGAAAAATACACAGAAAATCGCAGATCATGTTTTTCTTTCAGAATAAATTTTTAACAGTGTCCACACAGCATTTCAATTCCAATAAAATCCTTGCAAATAGAGGTTGATACTAGTGAGATTTTCATCTGCTGGGTAAAAGCAGCTCACGTTTAAAAAAAGCTTTGATAACCTGAGTTTGTTCCATTCTGTTAAGCCACTCCATAACGGTCCAAACATGCAACTGAGGAATATTAACTACCATACATAATACTGTAATTCTTGTATTACCATATTTAAAGCTGCAATTTTTGCCTCTCTATTGTATGGTGGCCTACTGGTGCACAACACAACGAAATTTAAAAAGCAATCAAGCCACAACACAACGGAATTAAGTAACAACACAACGGAAATGCTCCCGACCACTAGGAGGCACTTTCTGTATGAAAAAAGCTATGTCATGCCGGGTTGGAAGTGCGTGTTTTGCTCAGGGTTGTTTTAGTAGTTTTGTTTTGTTTGTGTTAAGCATTTAAAAGGAAAGTGTGCTCTATTGTGGGATAACTGAACGTCAATGGCAAACAAACTCATATTAACAAATTAGAGAATTGTTACACTTTTGAATGCTTGATTTTGATTGGCTAGTCATGACATACTAATGTATGTTATGGCCCTCTCACCAGACTTGGCGAGCTATGGAGTTGCTGCGCTGCTGTTGTCTCTCGTAGTGAAAATGTTTTTTCTCTTGGTGGACGTTCATAGTAACAACATTTAAATTTAGTCATTTAGCAGATACTTTTATTCAAAGCGACTTACAAATAAGGTAAACAAACACGGAGTAATAAGGTCACTAACCTGCCCAAAGTTAATTTATATTTTAAATATGCAGTCAATTTTTGTGTTAGGCACAGTTTACTATGACATATTGCACGTATCATGTATTTTAACTTGCAAATCAACCCACTGTTTTCTATATGTAAATCTCTGTATTTGTTTTATTTTTGTTGAGGTCATATAACTCTGAGGGGTATTGCACAAAACCAAGATAAGGGATTAAGCCGGGATATGTTGGTTATCCTGGCTGAATTTAGCCTCAAGTCGGTTGCATGAAAGCAGCTCAAACTTAACCCGGCCAAGTTACTATGGTGATTTATTCTCTGCAGCTAGCCTTCTCCAGACCAGGCTAACAGCCAGGCTAAGATTAATCCTAGTGATTCACCTGTATTTCCACCGTCAATCCTGTGAGGAATTAATGTGTTTGCATGCAGCAAACACATTAATTCCTCACAGGATTGATTGCAGCATGTCCATGGTCTTTCTAAGTATGTTGCATCATTTTAATTATCCTGTATTAAAATATTACATGTATAGTCATTTCTCATTTCATTTAAATCTGTTGGCTGTTTGTAATTGCAACAGTCTTTTTATATTGATTCAAGTGGTAGTATTACTACTCAGGCCAAGTGTTATATTGCTATGCTAATGAAGACCGCTTGTCAAATTGCCATCAGAGGTTTCATAAATATGTGTTTTATTGCAGTAATTGAGATTACAAAACACAGCTGATGAAGTTGCAAAGGTGTTTTCTATGAAATCTGTGACGAGGGCAATATAGTATATATAGGTCCAACTCCCATTCACCTGTTCCCTCTTCATAATGGCTTGCCCTTTTTGGAGGATGTACTGGATGAGGAAGCCCTAATCCTCAAACGAGCATTTAGGCATGAAAGAGTCTTTCGGGACAGGTCAGACCCATTGGTCTTTGGAGATGACTATCTCATTGAGAGATACAGATTCTCAGGTGATGGACTAAGACATTTATGTAGGCTGCTGGGTCCAAAAATACAGCACCAGAAAGCGCGAAGCCATGCTCTCACTGTACCACAGAGCTTCCTTTATTCTGTTGGGGATGGCAGAGAACCTCAATAAAGGAACCATTTGCTGCACAATAAGACGCGTTTGTTTGGCGCTGATGTCATTCAGCAACATATTTATCACCTTCCCTGCCCGCAGAAGACCCCTCTACATCAAGGAGGAGTTTTACAAGATTGCAGGTAACCCTAATTTCAATGTGCAACCATTAATTTCTAATTTGATCAGTCACAGATGGATACTCACTATGTTTTGTTACAGCTTTCCCTAACATCATTGGTGCAGTGGATTGCACACACATAAGGATCAAACGCCCCTCAGGAGAACATGAGGGAGATTACGTTAACAGGAAATCCTTCCACAGCATCAATGTTCAGGTAAGAGTGATTTGTGGTTATTATGACCTACATAAATTAATTCTGTACATTTAATGACGTTAATGAATAGGTTACAACTTAACATTTCAGATGATCTGTGTGCTGACTGCCTTGTCAGCAATTTAGAGGCAAAGTGGCCTGGCTCAGTGCATGACTCCAGAGTCTTTAGGGCTAATCCAATTTACGAGAGACTTTCACAAGGTAAGCCACACATTTCAGGGCTCGACATTAACGCTTGTCCGGGACAAGTGAATGTTTTGTATGGGCAAGTGAGAGAGAATTTTACTTGCCCGACCGGACAAGTAACTTGAAAAAATGAACAGTGCGACATATATGTAGAATAATAAGAATATGTGCATTAGCAGAACTGCGTGTTTGTCGTGGTTGTGCTTATTTGTGTGTAACAATAATCAATGCGCACCGCACTGAGTCCACGCAGACGCGGAGTCCTGTTATTTAACGTTAAATGTCATCTGGCTGTTCTGCGTGTCTGGGTGAATTATGTGCACAGTTTAACATACAACACGAGTGATGGTCGAGTATTTATCTGTGCTGCACTGTATGAGGATATGAACACATGAACTTCATCTCCAGAGTTGCTCTGAGTTTTTTTTACTAGCGTTTTGGTGTTTGAATGAAGCTATCTGCAAACAAGCGTCTTCCCAAAGACCCGTCAAAATAAAAGTCCCGTTAAATTGAACACTCAGACAAAACATACTGTGGTGTACTATAGAAAATTGAAGTGCCCTTGTAGTAAATTGATCAACACTGTACACTATAGTAAAGTTCAAAAACAATATAGTAGGAATTTTACTGCAGTTTACTATAGTAACCTACAGTAATTTATGTGGACAAATATACCACTATTGTAAAAAAGGAAAAACACAGAACTTAAAAATATTAAAACAAATTTAGGTCATCTAAAAATGATATGGCCCTAATTTATCCGTCTGTATGTAACATTAATGTCTTTTGTCAGTTACCTGCCTATTCATGTTGAACTACACTTGCACATTTCTGCCTGTGCTACCAAACTTTAAACCTCTCTAGCACCAGTGCTATGTGCAAAAAAAGTTAACCTACAGCCTTAACACCAATAATAATTACTGCTTGCCTTTGGTTTATAGCAGTCACGGAGAGTAGGCATATAACCAAATTCAGGCAGCCAAAGCAGACACTAGTTAAAATGCTTAGAAGCAAACTTGACCAATCTAAATCCGAAACAATTATATTGATTATATTATATAATTCAAATGAAATATCATTTTTTTTATCTTTGGACAAGTAATTTTTGTACTCGGACAAGTGAATGTTAAATTTACTTGTCCCGAAGGACAACCACATGACAATGCTTAATGTCAAGCCCTGGATTTTATTTGTACTGTACGCACCTTGGACATCATGAGTGTTTAACTCTGCCGTGTTGTTTTCTAAATTATATCTTGTATTATCAGGCGAATTCTCTGGTGTGCTGCTGGGAGACAAAGGATACGCCTGCGAGTTATTCCTCTTGACTCCCCTTGCGGACCCCCAAACCCCACCACAGCAGGCCTACAACCATGCACACAACAAAACAAGGGCTCGAATCGAGATGACCTTCTGAAATCTCGGTTTCAGTGCCTGCACCACCTGAGGGGTTTCCCGGACAGGGCCTGTGATGTTATTATTGCATGTGCAGTACTGCATAACATTGCAGGCCTAAGAAAGGAGAGAACCCCCCGAGTGGCTGTTGATGTTGACTGGGAAAATGCTCCCATCTTCCCAGACAACATTAATGACAGACTTGTCAGGGAGCAATATATTGCAGTTTTTTCACTTAATTTTTGGATTTAGCCTATCTTTAGTTAATAAAAATATCTTAAATGTCACTTTTTGCTGTGTGTGCATTTTATTTAGCATTGGTGGTTCTCTTTTAAATTCTTCTTCACATTTCATTCATGAAAAAGGGAGGACACCACAATGTTTTCTAGTTGAATTTTTTTTATTTGGCAGTCCTCATTTGTCTGGGTTGCTTGGATCCTGGAATAGAGAGAGCAAAAGCAACAAAGATTAAAACACTGTATTGCAGTTATGGTTACTGTGTGCACTGAAATACTCACTTCACTTTGTAGTTTCTGGATTTCCAGGTCCAGTTTCCTGAGTGTCCGGCGTTTAATCTCAAGATCCAGAGATATAAAACATTGGATGACTAGTAATTTCCTTCTTTTAAATTCTAATAAAACAGAAATATTACTTATCGCACCAAAAACACGTAAACAGAATATTTCGGATTATAACCTGCAAATAGAAGGCTGCACTGTTACTCCAACAAATACAGTTAAAGACCTAGGCGTGATATTAGACAGCAACCTGTCATTTAAAAATCACATCTCAAATGTCACAAAAACAGCCTTCTTACACCTTAGAAATGTTGCCAATTACGAAATATTTTATGTGTTGCTGATGCAGAAAAGCTTATTCATGCATTTGTGACCTCAAGACTTGACTACTGTAATGCTCTACTTAGTGGTTGTCCTGCATCATCAATAAACAAACTACAATTAGTTCAGAGTTCTAACCAGGTCAAGAAAATACGATCACATAACCCCAATGTTATCAACCCTTCACTGGTTACCCATTAAGTATCATATTGACTTTAAAGTTATTTTAATTACGTATAAAGCCCTAAACGGTAATCACATTACAACCCTTCACGCTCTGGAAGATCTCAAGACTTGGGACTTTTCATAACACCTAGAATAAATCCACCAAAGGGGGTAGAGCTTTCTCATACGTATGTTGGTTGTGGTTTGGGGGGTTTCATTTGTTGGGGCTGTGTGGGTCTGGTTTGGTCTTATTTTGTGGTCGATGTCGGACAACAGAGGAATAAAGTTACATTATGCCATTACAATTTTTCACTGGTTGAAAGTCCAGTTGTCATCAGTCATTTAATGTGTGGTGTAGTGGTCTGAAGCAGTCATTGTGTGCTCTTTTCTGACTGGCAACGACTAGAATCGGCTCCAGTTGAAAGAAAAAGTCGTTAAGTGTGTTGAGTCCAGTCTTAGAATGTTTGTCCCCTGCTTTAATAATCAGCGTGAAAATCCTTAATGCTCTCCTGGATCTCTCTCCCGCTGCTGTCTGCACTGAACCAAGCACAGAAGTGCCGAATGTGCCTCTAAAAAGTATAGAACAATATAAGAACTTTGGTGCCCCCTAGTGGTCGGGAGCGTTTCTGTTGAGTTGTGGCTTTATTCCGTTGTGTTGTGACTTGATGCCGTTGTGTTGTAGCTTGATTGCGTTGTGATGGAACTTATATTTGTTTTTTAAATTCCATTGTGTTGTGTCACCGTACTATTGCATGGATTAAAGTGAAAAAAATTCTTCTGACTGATTTTTTTTCAGGCCAAGTCATATTCCTTTAAAGGCGCAGTTCTTGAAAATCAGCGGCCACTAGCGTTGCATTATAGTTTTGCAACGAATCTCTGAGTCATTTTCCCACCCCTCCCTTTCGAATTACGACGGTGGCCGCAACAGTAAAAAAAGATGTCGTCTACTGAGACAGCGGATAGCAGTGATACAAGCAGGTAAGGCAATATATTAACGTAATTAATCATTTAACATGTATTCTATTGCTAAAGTTACTGTTACAATTCTATAATTAGATATATTTCTTGCGTGCTATCTAGTACACGCTGAGAGTAGTGAAGTAACTAAAGTTAGCTAATCGTAAATAGCAACGCTGTTCAAAGCGTTTGATCTGACAGCGACATAGGCAGTTAGGTGTAAGTTAGTAGACGTTTGTCTCCCCCTTTGTAAAGTCAGGAACAACCGGAGTACGGTACCGCAGGGATGGAAAAACATTATTCGGAGGTTATATGGCCATTTGTATAAAATTCTAACGAACCGTTTCAACAAAACAGTTGTTTGGTAAACATTGAAAAAGTGGAAACATTGAATTATCTTACCAGTCTAGCAGAAAACAGGCAACTTCGGCGTCGCCTTGAAAACATTTGTCTTTCAACAGTGCCTTCCATCTGGTAATAGATACACCGATGTTTATCCTGGATTTCTGCCGCGGTTTGTCTCTAATTCGTCTGGCAGCATCACGTTTGCGCTTCTTTGACGACGGAGATCCAACATATACGAAACGCACTCTGTAGAGCTGTTTGTCCGTTAGAGCTTACTGTACAAAACATGGCTGCGCAACATAACAAATTCCATGTAGATAGGCCCGCTCCCTATGTAGATACAACTGGTATATTGTAAGGTAATAAAAACATAACTTTTCATTACGTAAGGTTTTTATACACATCTAAAGACACAGTTTTGTATGTTATATTGCATTTCTGTTAATAGATCATACAAAACATCCCGCACTGTACCTTTAACAGACACTTTATCTAAATAGCCGAAACCAATAGCGTTTTAAAGGGAGATGTTTTGCACTTTACATAGTATTGCCAGTTTGCGTATTTTAAAAGCTATTTTTAATCTATGAAAACGTTTTTCTTACCTAGACAAATAATCAACCATCTATAACTTTTCAGTGCATTTTTTTATTTATCTTATAAGACCAAACAATGTTTTCTGAAACTCTTAATAATTAATACAAAAAACTAAAGACCAAACATTTTGTTTGTATTTGTCTCCAGAGTGCTTTTCACTTCTGCCTTTTGGCTGTGAAACCATATTCCTGAAGCTTGGCTAAACCTGACACCCGTTTCAGTGTTTGACTAGCTACAGTGACTAGTTACAGTGTTTGACTAGCTTTTCCAAGGCAACCGTTAAGAAGGTATCACTTTAACATTTCCATGGCGACGCAGCACTGCTTATCATCTGACACACCGCAGAGCCACAGCAGCTGTATGACTGATGCATTGCTTTTACATCATTTTTATTTTTTACTCAAAAAATTCACAAACTGTTAACCATGTCATGAAATATCTGACATTCCGAATGTCAAATATGTGCATGTGAATGTGTTTTGTTGTTTAAACACTTTTATAATGATCGCGTTAGTTGAGCTATAAGCGGGAGCCGCCATGTTTGTTTCTGCCGTGGTCTGAGATCTGTCGGATTTACATCACGTGAATTAATCCACTTCTCTTACAAACACAAACGTAAGTGCCTGGTGAACTGGTAGAAGAACTGAATGATCTTAACAATTGCTTACATTGCAGATACTGTGTCTGATGTGAATAAAACACATCCATCAAATTACATTTGAGATTGTTATTGCCGCATCCATAGACATCAGTGTGTATTATACAATCTCTAAATGTATTTTGTGCTTGTAGGCACGTGTACATGTCTGAAGCCTAAATTAAACATTATGTGATTGAAAGCACTACACAGTTGTGATATGTGACAGGATTGAGTCTGTCGCTGGCTCAGTGCCAGCCAAAGCGCTTAATGTTCTAATCACACCGGTGTGATCGTACGCGTAATGGGGTTAACAACATTATGAAAAGTGAATTTAAAACATTAAGGACAGGCTGGAACCCTGCAATTGACGGAAATCCGTCGTAGACTCGCTGCAATTAAAGGAAATCCGTCGTAGCGACAGAGAACTTTAATCCATGCTATAGGCCCTTTTCACAACGACGTCACTTAACTTCCGCCTTTTCGCAAAGCAGCCGTCTTGCAACAAACAACAAGAAGAAGAAGAACTTCCGTTTTGCAGTTGCGCTGGAATTTAACAACAGTGAAAAAAAACTGACAGAACACGTATTCAAGTACTTATCCTAGCACCTTCGCTAACACAAAAAGAAAACAAAACACTTACCTTCATAATCAAACAGGTACTGTTCAACGAAGAATTTGTATCCTTTCTCTAGCTTTGATCTTGTTGTTAGCGAAAATTTGTCTTTAAGACGTTGTACATCATCTAGCCGTATTTGTGGCAGATGTGCAAGGGACTTGGTAAACTCCATTCTGAGGCGCTAGCATAAGTTACTACTACTTCTTGAGTTTTACTGGCGGTTGGCAAACCAGCTTATAGGTGCATTACCGCCACCTTATGAACTGGAGTGCTAGCAGAAGTAATGATACACTGCTTCGCAGCAGAACAGAAGATGCGTGACGTCATGTGAAAATGGCATATTGGCGCCTTGGTTAAAAATACAGCTTTCCTGTAGCACAGTGGTAAGAGCATGGCACTAGCAATGTCAAGGTCATGGGTTCAATCCCAGGGATTGCACATACTCAGAAACAAATTTATAGTATAATGCAATGCAAGCCCTTTGGATAAAAGTGTCTGCCAAATGCATACATGTAAATATAAAATTGCTTAATTATTTTAGTGTTTAAAAAAGTGTTAAGGGCTGTTCACATTATAATGATAACTAGAATGATTACTGTAACTATAACTTTATTTGCATCCACACCAAAAGACGATCACATTATGTTTATTTTACGCTAGCACGCTGCAGTCTTCCCAGTCGCTAACATGACTGTAGATGACCTTCTGTTGATGCTTTCGTTTTCATTCCCGAACGTCTTTTCTCCAAAATATGACAGCAAAGGCTGGATGCTCTCTCTGAAGGATGAAGGTGTGATCATGTCCGGGATGTAAAGCATATATTTTGCCAGCTTAGTCAGATTTATATAAGTGTTACATAAATAATATCCCGCTGTAAATGCAAGGCTTTCCGAGCGGTACAGTTTTTAATTCAGAAAAAAATCAATGTCGCTTTCATCAATAGTCAAACATTATCCGCCCGAGACTGTTTAACAGTACGTTTTATCGTTCAACAGCAGGAAAAATTTTTTTGGAAAGTGATCCCAAACGATGTGAACCTCGCTATTCTCCTAAGCACATTTACATTTTTTTGTATAGTTATCATTATAGTGTAAATGGCCTTTTACAGATTGCAGCATTAAAGTATAATTTTTTACTGTTAGTGGCTCATTTACTTTGATCTTATCAACCAAAGCACATTTTTTATATTTTTATAGTTTTCATTATAACCTTTTACAGATTGTAGCATTAAAGTACTATTATTTACTGTAAGTGGCTCATTTTCTTTTATCAACCAAAGTGCCAGTAATGTACGCCCTAACCACTACTACACTTCTATCATCCACCCATAAGCAAGACAAGAACTCACTCTTCCTGGAGCTGTAAGGTTCTCAATGCCTATCAGATCCCTCTGAAGTTCTGTCAGCTTCTGGAAGTTCTCCAGTCGAATCAGACTGCTCTGCAGCTGAGTTGCAATCTCTGCCACCTCCTTAAGAGCCTCTGCAGAAAATTACAGTTAATTAAACACACATAAGTTCATTACCATGCACTAATTTTAAAGGAAAGTACAAGCTCTGCTCCCCCCAAAAAAACACCAGGAGCCGGTTGCACCAGCTGGAAGTACACCCGGTCATAAGACTGGTCTGGATGTAAAATGCACCTCAAGTCCTGTGTAGAATTCATACCTGTTGCACCACCAAGGTATAGCATACGTCTGAGACTAAATCTTATGCCTAGTCAGAGGTAGGCATAGGGGTATCATAAGTAGGGGGAAAGGGTGACTGAGTACACAGGGCCCTGGCATGTGAGGGGCTCTTGAAGTTCCTAAAAATTATGAATATTATTATTATTGTGCGTGTATACTGTGCAACTTCTCAGGGTGTGTCTCAATCAGCTCCCTTGTTCAGTAGTTAGGGCACTGATCAGGAAGTCAGCCATTTTAAGGGCCGTCTCATTTGCAAAATCATTCCAGTGCACTGAAACGTTCGTTCCACCATCAGATTCCCGTAGCACTATAAAATAAACAGGTAGGATGATTTTATAGCGCAAAAAAATGATGTAACATTGGTGTACGCATGGCTCCGGCGTTGTCCGGCGAAGAGTCTTTGGCCACTCAAATTCTTCTCCTCGCTGTGCATTGAGACAATATAGACACACATCCTGTTTCAAGCTGATTTTCAACATCTCCAGTCCATTAAAACTTCTTGATCATTGCCCTGATGTTGGAAATGACATTGTTTATTGTTTTAACTATTTCCTTAAAGCCATTTTGTATTTTGTGTAGCTCAACAGGACTATATTGCACATCAGAACTATATTTTTTGGTTTTATCCATTGTGATAAATGATTAAGGGGGGTTGGGCTTTGTGTTACTAATATTTATTCTCCTGTGCAACAAGAAGTCATAACTGGACAACGTCATGTTTCTAGTCACCTTGGTGTGCTAAGAACATGTAAATATCAATGGGAATATACTTGGGAGATATTTTACTCATAATAATTTCTAAGGGTGCCAATAATTGTGATCAGGGTGCATTAGAGAAAACATTTATTTCATAATGTTATATTCCCCCCACTTTAAATATTTTTACTTTAATGAAATGTTGGAATATTGTATATTTTTTAAATAAAAGATCAAAAGGATAAACAATGTAGATTTATTTTTACAGCCTTCTTTGCTCATATTTACCAAGGGTGCCAACAATGGTGAGCAGGACTGTATATCTCATACAGCTCACAAGTTTGTGAATATTTTGAATAAAAAACAATAAGCAACACATCACTTATACTGTACAGAGCTGTTGTTGCAGTGTGTCTAGTGACAAACATGACGTATCGTCATGGAAATACGACCGCATTAAAGGGATTGTTCACCCCCAAATAAAAATTCTGTCATAATTTACTTACCCTCAAGTAGCTCTAAAACTGTATAAAATTCTTTGCTCTAGTGAACACATTTACATTTACGCATTTGGCAGATGCTTTAATCCAGGGGTCACTAACTAGCGGACTCCGGTCCGAATGCGTCCGCGAGATGCGTCCGTCCGGACCTCAAAGACTTTTGACATAATAAAAAAAATGAACGCCTAACATTATTTTCTAATGCAATAAAATTTATACCAGGCACATCAAGGTCTGCTCAGTAGCAGTTTGGGTCCTACGGCGCCACGGACAGTTAACATATGCGCACTGTCGCTAGTTCAGACGTCGTTGAGTGAAGAGAGTCGAGACAGACTCGCTGCACAGCGCGCAGACAGTAACAGTCAGTGACTGAAAAACAATGTCCTTTTCAAAAGTTAGAAAAGTTGACGCCGGAAACCATGTTTTCCGAGATGAATGGGTCGAGAGATTTGCATTTATTCTTCCTGCATCGACATGCACGAGACCGGTTTGTCTCATTTGCTCGGAGTCTGTTGCGGTTGTCAAAATTGGAAACCTTAAACGGCATTATGAAATTAGACGTGGACACTTTGAAGAAACTTACCCGCAGCAGTCCGAGGTAAGGACACGAAAAATATATTAGCTCAAAGCCCAGTAGGAGCGATCTACACGGGTCCTCCCTCACTCACTTACCACCCAACAACCAGCATATGAATGTTCACTAAGAATACAGTGGATCTTAGGAAAACATAAAAAGCCCTTTACTGATGGGAAAAAAGTAAAAGAGTGCATGGAGGCTTCTGTGAAACACTTTTAGAAGGAAAATAAGACATGAACTAAGAGAAAATATTAAACAAACCCCCCTTTCAGCTGCAACAGCCACAAGAAGAGCTGAAATGTTATCAGAGGATGATCAGTCACAACTTGATGCTGCTATTTGTTAATCTCAGTTCAGCAGAAAACAACACTTTAGTTTTCTTTTAAAGTTGTTGATGTTGAAATGAATGTATGTTCAGTGCAGCTTTAGAGATTAGGGCATTTTCCACATGTTCCTTCATTATATTGTTGTCAGACATCGTTATGCCATCATATAGATATAAAAAAACATCTATTCATATTTTTAGACGTATTTTTAAAAAAACTCAAGCTGGAGGCTCATCTACAGTATTTTTAAATTTACATGTGAAACGTACATCCATGCATGTGACGTGACAGTGTGACCGTACAATTTTTTGTAAAGATATAATATACAGGACAGAACTGAGTTAAGTGTATTGGTCCGGCACTCTACAACCATGCAAGTTTCTCATGTGGCCCATTGGTAAAATTAATTGCCCACCCCTAATCTAGAGTCTCGCTGGTTCGCTGCTTAGAGCGTGTCTGAAGATGTCCCACCCACACCATATCAGCGAGCTTCCGCTTCTCAGGCTGTTGTGATCGGTCCCCCTCTCAGTGCACGTGTGGAGTTTTCATAAGCTTAGTTTTGCATTTTCATATTGGACCTAAGTTGGATAATAAAACAAGCCGATTGACCAGGAGATATTTGCAAGTAGGACGTCAAAAGGACGTTTCATAGAAGTGTTTTAAAGGTATGTAAACACACACAATATCAGTGTATTACACAGAACAGCTTCCACAGCCGATGTTAAAGTCATGGAAGCTGTTATTTGACCGTTAGTTGCCTTAGAATGTGTGTAGCTGATTTCTTATTACCAGCTGTAGGAGCGCAGCTTAGTCAAATGTTTACAATGGTGACCATACACTACTCCAGCGACTCTTCCTCTTCTCTAAGGAAGGCCTCGCCCCTTTTTTGTCTAAGCTGAGCGTAGCTGCGCATGGTCGTAGTTTTAGATGGTTCAACAGGTGTAAATATTTATCACATGTCTGGATGTAGTTAGGCCCGAAGTTGGGCTTACACCATACCTGTGTAGGGTATGGTCGGATCAAAGTTTACCATCTCTGATCGTAAAACACAGTAACCTCTCAGCAGGACTACGACCAGGCACCAACAAGTCTGGCCAAATGTCCTATTCTCAACACCTTCATCACTGACCAGGTCAGATTCGGATACTCTCCCCTAGACTTCAAAGGAGGTTCTTGGGGGAGGACAGGACTGTTCACCAAAGTGAGAAAAGCCATGTGGCCCCCAGGGACTGAGAGCCTCAAATTCTTCCAAAAGAATGTCTCCTTCTCTTTCCTTAGCCACAAAAGACTGGTTTAAAGTGTATACACATGAATCTCCACATTGTATGCTTGTCTCTGTTATTCTCCTTCACCTATAACCTCAAAGGCATATGTGCTTAGTGGTATTCTGTGTATATTTACATTCTTGTCCAAACTACAGGTCAATGTAATTGTAATCCCTTCATGTTTCATATCTACGTGTTTCCCTTTTCATGTCTTAGAATATGGTGTATAGCACAGTAATGTATTTTATATAGGGCTGTCAATCGATTAAAATATTTAATCGCAATTAATCGCATGATTGTAATGAGTTAACTCGTGATTAATCGCAACTTAATCGCACATTTTTATCCGTTCTAAATGTACCTTAAATTAATACTTTTCAAGTTTTTAATACTCTAACCAACATGGGCATGGACAAATATTGATGCTTTATGCAAATGTATATTGTTTATAATTAGTGAACAATACTCAACATAGAGCATGAAGACTAGACATGTTTCAAGGGTCATAGATGTTTTTCAAAGAACTTGTACATGTCTATTAAACACATGAAAAAAAAACCAGGAAAAACCCAGGTTCCCATTACTTCTTTCTTTGCACTGAGCTATTTACTTACACAAGCATGTTTACATTTTCGCAACTGTGATAGCTCGGTGGAGGCTGTGTGCAATGCAAGGCATATGCTCGAACGGAAGCTGCCTGGCCACGGCAATCATGTTGCGTGCACTATCGGTTGTCAGTGGGCTAATTTTGAATTAAATATTCCACTGTCTGGCTACCTGCAGAAAGTGCTCAGCGCAAACGTCAGCATAGTGCCTCTCGTCTGTCTTCATGACGGTCAAAGCGTACGACCGTAGTTTCCAGTGTGTGTCAAAATAATGAGCCGTGACCCCCAGGTAGCTATGGTTACTGAGGGAAGTCCAGTAATCTCCGGTGAGCGCAACCGTGTTTGTCTGTCTTATCGCCTCCTCGACTTTCGCTTTCTCCTCTTCGTAAGAGTCGTGAATCTTGCTTGTAACAGTGGCTCTCGAAGGTAGTTAATATGTGTAATCGTTAGATGCGATGCAAATAATTTCAAGTAGACCCTCGTCCTCCACTACATTAACTGGCCTACATGCTGTAGCCACCCATTTAGCTATCGATGTGGTGAGTCTGTTGCTTGTGGAGTTGTCCATCCATCTCTGCTGAAAACAATCTAGTGTGGTGTGCCGCGAGGAGGAGGAGAGCTCTCTGCGTCAGTTGTATGCTTCGCCATCAAGTGATATTTTAAACTCGACGTGCTGCGGTGATAACTTAATTCACATCGACAATGAATGCAGATCACTTTAGTCTTGTCGACAGAACCATCAGACATCGTTTTATATATGAATTTTACGTTCAGAAGACCTATTTCTTTCTCCATTTCTGTTTGCTGCTGCATCGTTTACTTTCTCAAACTACGGGCAAGGCCAAGGGTCTAACAGAAAATGCGCGCTGCGTTAATCGCACGTTAATAAAATTAGTGCCGTTAAAAGGAATTTGCATTAACGCGTTATTAACGCGTTAATTTTGACAGCCCTAATTTTATACCATACTCATTTTATTCTATTCTAAGTCTATTCCTGCTCCAAACTCCCAGGCGACCATAAATGCAAATGAGTTGGTGTGCCGGACAAAGAAACATGTTTTCGCACCCAAAACTATCTCATCACATTGGATCGCCCACCTTGGAGGGGTGTGACGCCCTCTGTGTTAAAACATCTGAACACGCAGGAAAGCTCGCTCTTTTGTGTATGTTCGTTCACTTGTGTGCGTTCACGCTCGTGCGCGTTCGCTCGCTCGTTACCTGTCAACCTCTTGAGACCTGCCTCTCCTCAGAGACAGTTTCTAACGGCAGTTTGCTTCAAGCTAAATCAACGGACTCACGGCTTGGTCAGAACACATCAGGACCCTTTGATACGCGCGCCAGCACGTGTCCCGAGAAACAAAGAAGCCAATGCAAGTATCTGAACTATTGCTAACCAGTTGCGTATAAGCTTTGCCCCTTTTAAATAAGGAGATTTGTCCTTGATGGTTCGTGCAGATGTGAATAGCTGATTTAATACTGCCTTTTTCTTTGCTTTATCTATTTCTTTCATTCTTTACTGCTTTTACATTGTATGTTTGTTTGTTTCTTTGTTAGTAGTTGGTTTTAGTTCCCCCGTAGTGTAGATAAATAAACCGCATGTATCCACGCTCGAATTGTTTCTGTGTTTATTTATCACATATCAACGTCACTTAAACTGCTTGACTTCGTTAAGATTTCTGAAGTGGTACTGTACTACAGTAAGAATATTGTTTTTCCAAGGCCAGGAAAGTAATATTTCTTAGAGTTAATATACGACCTGCTGATCACTCGCTGGACGAGTACATTTAGTCTGTCGCTATTATTAATTCTGCTGCATCAGGTAAAGTGTATAAAATAATTAATGGTTGATCACCATTAATTATTTGTAGGTTACTGTGTTTAAACTCATAGTTTCCTCGAAATACACTACACCTGTCAACATTTGTGTACCAAAATCTGGGAGACCGCCGGGGGGATGTTGGGTGGACTACTGGTTGGTTGTGCAGGGCAAATAGGGCACCCCTCTATTATAAATCGTTTTAAATCTTTTAACTACTTTATCTCTAACATAACATAATTTTCATGTCAAATTCTTAAATGTAAATCTAAGAGTTTAATGCAGCTCGCAGGGCCATGAATCCATGAATTATGGTATATCTGCAAGGTATCATCTTAATTTAGCATTTACATTTTGCCAGAGATCTCAAGGTCAGACATGAAATAACATGCATCTAAACGCGGTTTGAAAAAGCACGAGCAGTTTGTCGCTTCACGTCCCGTAGGTTGGTTGTTTTAACTTTGTTTATTAGTTAGCAGAACGTTTTTATTTTTTATTTACATGGATGGATTTAACAGTGTTTGCATATTATTTACAAGAACCGCTTATGGTCACAGAACGGGAGATATTATATATAAACTCTATATTAGCTGTTTTTAATCAGAGTTGTCTGCTGAACACAACACTTTTCATAACACGTTTTTTGTAAAAGAAAAGAAAGTGTAACAACAACAACAACAGCTAGTAGAATCTACCTGTCGATGAAACAATCTGTCGTCTTCAGTGAGCGGACACAGACTGTGAGGAGCGAGCGTTAAATGGAAAACGCGGAGTGGAATCTGTGGACCTTTAGCCGTGTAATAAGAGAAATTTTTTCGCGGGGATGTGAATCCTCTCCACGTCACTTTGGCTACCGTTCTATTTCGCCTACCAAAGCGCGCCAGCCTGTGAGGGCAAATGGGCAGAGGCTCAAGCCACAGAGCCACCCCGTGAATGCGTTCCGGTTCCCGTCGGACCGGGAGTTTCAAAGGAGAAATAACTGAAATACGGGAGTTTCACAGGAGAAACAACAAAACGGGAGGGTGGCGGGAGATGGGTGTCAAAAACGGGAGACTCCCGTGAAAAACGGGAGTGTTGACAGGTATGGCTTACACCCATTTTTTTTACTTCCAGTGGGGCAACCAGCCCCAGAGGTATACCTTGGAGCAGATGTAACTTAATTTTTACATGGCTCACCTTTGCAATCCTCATAGTCTCTGTGCTGGGGAGTGTAATAGTTACACAGTCGCTCCAGTATGAGTTTGTAGTGCATGAGTCTCTGGATAGGCTTCAGGAGGAAGGTGTTGAGAGGCAGGTAGCAAACCTTCTGCAGCTCAAACTCTTTATACACAATCTCTAGTTTCTTCACACATTTTGTAGCTTTCTCGAGCTCTGTTAACACCTCATCATGCTTTTGCAGATAGCCTGTGAACTCCTGAGGAATGCAACAATGGAACATTATAAAAAGATCTTTTCAAAACTGTTAATTCAAATTCATCTGATTTATTATGCTGTACTATTTTTTGTAGAACTAAACTAAAACCTTACCTTCAGGGCACACATGTTACAGAGCATTACGTCTCCAATTCGCTGGCAATCTCCTTTTACATGAGCGTTGCATCGTCCCTCCCTCCAAACAGGTAAAAACCATAAAAAGTTTAGGCAAAACAATATAAGAAAACTAAAGGTTAAATCAGTATTTTTATCCAACCACAACTATTGCCTGTTGCGTTACCATTTCTCTTGTGGAAAAAGTATTTACGTTTGACTGCAAATAGTACAGTTTTAGGCCATGAACACACTTGACGTCTTTTTTGACAAGAAAAAGTTGACAAGAGCACTTTTTTAGAAAAAAAGAAAAGCTGGCAGCGTTTGTGCATGAAGGCAGCTCAGCACACAGGATTCATATAGGCTAACGTAAGTCTATTTGAATTATAAACAGAGACTGTCTTTGCAAAAACCAACCACATATTTTAAAACTACAGTACTAATTTCTCGCTAGAAATGCAATTGAAAGTTATTAAAGGTGAAAAATAAACTTTAATTCATATAAAAATATGTTCAAAGCAGTGCTTCGGCCACCATTTTATTTTTAGAGAAGGATCCTGCTCAACCAATCACTTACCTCGCATGTTGTTATGGAAACGACAGGTCTCGCTACTCGCTTGTCATTGGTCAGCTGTCAAAAAAGATGCTTGAGGTAGGGCGTTTTCTTCAGAAAAGTTGAACTTTTTTCAACTAGTTAAAAAGGTGCTCGGAGCTGCAGAAAAAGACGCCCGGGTGTCGTTTAAAAAAGCGTTCGTGACTTTTTTGGAAAACACGGTTTACTCCATAGGATTATAATGTAAAACAAACGCTGGCAGCCATGATGTTACACTAACGCTTCTATCCAGTCCAAAATAATGGCCAGTGCGACAAAACATACTAAGTGCACCCTCAAAATATTTTAAACTTAAACAAATAACACAACAGGTGAAGTTTAATTTAAATTTGTATTTGTCTAAATTTGTCTAATCCACCAACAAAGCTATTGCATAACACATAATACAGTGCAAGACATGTTGACTACTTTTTTATAAAAAAAATTAAAGCCTGGTCCCAATTCACTTTCATTATGCTGACTTTGAGCTCCATTGAAGAAAAAGGAAATGACGTAGGTATAAAACAAGGTTGTGGTTCAGACTTGACATCTTTTTTGAAGCTGCTAACGTCTATTTTACATTATAATCCTATGGAGTAAACAGTGTTTTCAAAACGTCCCGAGCGCTTTTTTAAGCGCCGGCGTGTTTTTCTGCAGCTCAGAGTGTCTTTTTCTGCAGCTCAGAGCGTCTTTTTAAGTTGAAAAAGACTTCTCTGAAAAAAAACTCCCTACGTCAAGCTCCTTTCTCACAGCTAACCAATGACAAGCAAGTAGTGTGTCGTTTCCATAACAACATGCGAGGGAGATGATTGGTCAAGCAGGATCAAGCTAGAAAAAATAAAATGGCAGCCGATTGGAGCATAGTTTTGTATAAATGTAAGTTTAACTTTCAATAACTTTTGATTGCATTTCTAGTGAGAAATCAGTATTGTAGTTTTTAAATATGTGATTAGTTATTGCAATTACGTTTTTCTGTCTATAATTTAAGTAGACTTACGATGCCTATCTGTTTCACTTGGATGCCTTCATGCACAGATGTTGCTTCCGAAGTCATGGCCTGATTGGGCAGCGAGTCGAAAAGTCATTTCCATACCAACAAGGACACAAGAAAAAAATGGAGAAGGTGCCGATGGATAGATTAATCGTACTAGTTTCAGAGCACAAGGATTTGTATGATGAGCACAAAACTCTATCATAATATACATCATAAAAGAGGCTGTGTGGGCACAGATTGGACGGATCCATGGTTGTTCAGGTAAGTGTATAATCACTATTTGTCGTTAAAAATGATCACCTAGCTAGTATCTTAACATTCGCTCAGCAACAGTTATGGTCCGTGTATCTTTTGGTCATTTGTTTTTCAGTTTGAACTTGAACAAATGGGAGTGAGAAAACGGCGCAATTTTCATTTTTCGTTCATTAAAAAAACAAGAATTCGGCTTGATTTTTCGTCTTCAAAAACGAAACAAATAAACAATAAACAACTTGAAAACTAGTTTTTCACATGTGGGCGGTATGAAACGCCCTTTTTCGCCATCCAAAGATCAGTAAGCGACGGCTGTGTCCCAATTCGGGGGCTGCGTGCTTTGAAGGCTGCATTTTAAGACCGATTGCGTCACAGCAGAGCGACTGAAGGTTTGTAAGGCTGTCCCGATTCAAAGGTTGCTTCAAATGCAGCCCCAAAATGCGACCTTATTTCCGTGGGTTTTTAAGGATAGAACGAATGTATCCTTCACAGCCTTGGGTATCCCGAGATTCATTGCGCGCCTGTAACGGCTTGAAAATTTTAAATAATCATTCAAAACTTTAGTTAAATGAAAGTATGTAATTCACAAAAACGGTCCATTTCAGTGTTTTAATGTTATATATGATGTTGTTCATTAACATTATTGGTGCATTATTGTGTTTTAAATTTCTAAGGTTTCTAAGGTTAATTTAATATACTGTTGGGCTGTTTTAATCTACATAAACGTGTCATATTCTCTAAAATAAAATATCATTTTTCTGGCTCCGTATTTGTTTAAAAAAGTCAGAAACGTCACTGCTGTGGCCTGCTGCTGTCGCCACGCAACATGAGCAGCAGGTGACGCAATTAGGAAATCCTCCGCGAGGCTAGACCATCTCATTTTCTTGTCTTGGACTTTTCAGGCTGCGTGCTTGGAAAAACAAGTCCTCGTTTTTAAGTCCGCGACCTCAGAAGGTTGTAGCCCCCGAATTGGGACACAGCTGACATCTTCGGTTGTCCCTCGGTTTCGTGAACAGAATAAATAGTCCTCCGCTGCTGTACAGTGGGGATTCTTAAAGTATGTTTCATTTCTCTCATTAAACAACCACCCACAAACCGTACAGGGCAGATTATAGACTGGACTTTCTTCTGTGCAACCTAGCGCATTTCATATAAATATTTATATCACAAATATTAATTTAGTTCGCATCCGCATCTTTCTAGCTCTCCAGGGATAAATCTGAGTGGCAAAGCTGCATGAGACACTGAACAGCACGAAGCATATTCATATACTTATTTTATTTAATTCAAAATTCGCTTTTGTTGTAGGAATTACATGAACCATTTTGAGGTAGATACTGATTTATTGCAATGACAACAATTGTAGAATGGGACGGTGACAAGAAACGAGAAGGTAGGCTGCACAGATTAACAACATGGGGGGGGGTATTTTGTAAGTTTTGGGTGGAGCTTGTCTATACATAAACAAAAAATGTATACTGATAAATTGATACTTGGAACAGGCTGAAATAGCTCTTAAATAGATGTTTCTCTTAAAAGAGCTGTTGATTTTGAGAAATTCTGGTGCATCAGTAGCGGTCTTACCAGAGAAATCGACCAGCTGGAGACATTTACATTTATTCATTTGGCAGATGCTTTTATCCAAAGCGACTTACAAGTAGGTGCAGTGGACAGTTATCACTGCAGAGCAAACGGGGGTAAGGTGCCTTGCTCAAGGGCACTTCAGTCATTTCCTGGTGGCACTGGGAATTGAACCAGCAACCTTCTGGCTACGAGTCGAACTCTCTAGCCACTAGGCCACAACTGACCATGAAGTACTCAGCAAACCTATCCCTCACAGCTACAGCATCTCTACTGGCATTATTGGTGCCCAGCCGGGGTGCATTCTGCATTCCTAAAGATGGCTCTGTTGTCAAAGTTGGAGCAGGAGCTGTGGGCACATCCCTCCTCAAGAAATTGTGGAGCATACAGGTGGCCTTCACAATCTTCTCAGCTACCTCTGGAGACACTCCCAGAACCCTGCGATATCCTCTCCATTGTGCTGCAAGTATACCAAATGTACACTCGACCATTCTTCGGGCATGGTAAAGACGACAATTAAAAACTTGCCTTTCTCCAGTGTTGTGTCCAGGGTAAGGGTAATGCCTCATCTGCGAGGAACACATACGGCAACACATGCTCTGCTCCAGGGAGGGGAGAGTTTTCAGGTATGCTCAGGTTGCTATGGCGTAGGGCGGATCCGAAGGCAGAGGCAGCCAGTGTTCCTCCATCACTGTTCCTGCCATAGGCACCAATATCTACAACCCTAGCCAATACCTGGCATCAACAACTGCAAGGAGAACTACTGAAAATGTCCCTTTGTAGTTGTAGTATAGGGACCCGCTGGATGGACGGGCAAAGGTTCCAGATTACCTCACACACCTGTCTGATTATTCCAGCCACAGTACTGGCACCTACCTTGAAGCCAAAGGCAATAGACCGGAAAGAATCGCCTGTTGCCAAGTACCTTTAAAACAGATGAGAGATTTTATTTGAACCTATTATTAAAGTGATCTTATGTTAAGCGTATTAGCTTGTCAACAAATAGAACAATATAGCCATTATATCATTTACAGACACTACAAGGCATAGCTTTGCAGTCCTTCTGAAACCTTGCATCTTTTTCATTATTAGTCACCCTTTGTTTATTACTGGGTTTTTACAAATATCTTGGGAATAAAAAGTATTAAAAAGTGCTTGCCAACTTTGACATCACAGTATTTAATCATTTTAAAATTACAGTGTTTTTTTTAATTTCCTGAAAACCTGTGAATTTGAACATATGAGGATTTAGAAGGACATCAATGATATGGTGCATTACATGTGTTGGACTGGCTTAATTATTGTTTTAATACCTTTATGTTTGTATACCGTTTAAAACTATGAGGCCTATGTGACAAATGGAAACTTGAACTTGTAGTAATAGTTTTTTCAATGCCCTTTCATGTGGATCTAGCATTTCACATTTACATAAATATGTAACATGCCACCCTGTCAAGAGAGGGATCAGAAAAGTCGGACGACTCACCTTAAACAAATGCAGAGACGTTCCTCCGGGCTGATGGACTCCCTGAATTTTGTCTGCGTTTTTGCAATCAATGGTGCAGTGATTTGTAGCAGGTCTTCAAATTGACTTTTGTTTAGTCTAAAATATGCTGCAAACCGTGCATCATCCAAACGGAGCTCCTGGACTAAACTGTTGTTAGCACCATACGGTTTCCGGGCACCCACAAACGTCGTTGTGAACAGACATTCTCCTCCCAGTTATCTTCAAAAGCCAACGCAAGAGCCAACTTCCTCTTTTTCGACATTTCTGCACCACACAGCCCTTGGCTAACGTTACTGTTGCACCTGTTGTTATAGCAACAAAAGACGGTTTCAGCTGCTATTTGTAACCAAACACTGCAAGCATTTTTTTTTTTACAAAAAAGCACTTGTCAAAATTTTCTTGTCAAACAAGAAGTCAAGTCTGAGCACGGCCTAAGTGCTGACATTATTATTTGTTAACATCATTAGTGTGTGTAATGTGTTAGGAGAGGGCCAAGTACCAAAGAGCCAGTCTTTGGTCGATGTCTTTGAGGAAACCTCTATGGAACTCATAGATGGGGTCAATGTTGGAGAACAGGAGGTTCATGAGACCCTCAGGCATTGCGTTTTCTTTAATCACTGCACTGCGGAACCACTGAAGTACACACATACACACGTGATATTAAACACATAATCATTTAAAAGACAATTGCATCAGAGGTCATCTAACACCCCGTTAAGATCACCAGCGACAAAGCAATGGTAGCCTTGCACCATCCAGCGACACAGTGACCATTGGCGACAGGAAGTTGGCGTGCCTAGCGACTCGACAAAGCTGAGATTTGATTAACTTTATTTAGGACAACCAAAGCTAGGAACGCCTTCAAACGACCTCGTAGCTAGAGACTGGTGACACAAAGCGACACAGTGGTCTGAACGCAGCTTTACAGACACACAGACCCTATTTTTAATCAGCACAACAATACACTCCACATAAGTAAGCTGAACTCATTACCCTCATGATGAGTCATGAGTATAGAAGACTCTGCTCACCACTGTGATGACCTCCAGATCCTTCAGATACGTTCGCTCTGTTGTCAGAATCTCTTTAGCTATGAAGTAAGGTTTATCTGTAGGGTATCTCTGAAAAGGAAAGCATTCATAATATAAGTGTCATCACATTGACTTTTCACCCGAAAGTGAAAATTGTTTAGTTCATTATTTTTAGGACAATCAAACCCAGTATAAAAGCACTACAGACTATACCAGGGCTTGACATTAACGCTTGTCCGGGACAAATAAATGTTTTGTATGGGCAAGTGAGAGAGAATTTTACTTGCCCGACCGGACAAGTAACTTGAAAAAAAGAACAGTGCGACATATATGTAGAATAATAAGAATATATGTATTAGACAGAGCTGCGTGTTTGTCGTGGTGGTGCTTATTGTGACAATAATCAATGGGGCACCGCACTGAGTCCATGTAACTACATGCGGACGCAGAATCCTGTTATTTAAATATCATCTGGCTGTTCTGCATGTCTGAGTGAATTACGTGCACAGTTTAACATACAACACGAGTGATGGTCGAGGATTTATCTGTGCTGCACTGTATGAGGATATGAACACATGAACTTCATCTCCAGAGTTGCTCAGAGTTTATTTTACAAGCGTTTTACTGTTTGAGTGAAGCTATCTGCAAACAAGCGTCTTCCCAAAGACCCGTCAAAATAAAAGTCCCGTTAAATTTAACACTCAGACAAAAAATACTGTAGTGTACTATTGAAAATTGAAGTGCCCTTGTAGTAAATTGATAAACACTGTATACTATAGTAAAGTACAAAAACAATATAGTAGGAATTTTACTGCAGTTTACTATAGCAAATACTATAGTATCCTACAGTAATTTATGGACAAATATACCACTATTGTATAGTAAAAAAGGAAAAACACAGAACTTAGAAATATTAAAACAAATTTAAGTAATCTAAAAATGATACGGCCCTAATTTATCCATCTGTATGTAACATTAATGTCTTTTGTCAGTTACCTGTCTATTCATGTTGAACTACACTTGCACATTTCTGCCTGTGCTACCAAACTTTAAACCTCTCTAGTGTAACCGGTACTACTCGCCCCGCTCTGCACGGGCCTCGAACCGGCGACGGTCCGGATGGGAGACGGGCGCTCTAACGAGGAGGGTAAAGACTAATAATAATTACTGCTTGCCTTTGTTTTATAGCAGTCACGGAGAGTAAGCCTATAACCAAATTCAGGCAGCCAAAGCAGACACTAGTTAAAATGCTTAGAAGCAAACTTGACCAATCTAAATCCGAAACAATTACATTGATTATATTATAATTCAAATGAAATATTTTTTTTTAATCTATGGACAAGTAATTTTTGTACTCGGACAAGTGAATGTCAAATTTACTTGTCCATAGGACAACCACATGACAATGCTTAATATCAAGCCCTGTATACTATGTGAGATACAGATGTGGACATAATTGTTGGTACCCTTGGTAAATATGAGCAAAGGCTGTGAAAATATATCTTCATTGTTTCTCCTTTTGATTTTTTTAAATCCACAAAATTCCAATATTTCATCAAAGTAAAACAATTGGAAGTGAGGAATGTCCAAATGTTGGTGCTTCGGTTCACCCCACTCATTTTCCATAGGGTTCAGGTCAGGGAACTGGGATGGCTATGGCAGGATCTTGATTATGTGCCCAGTGACCCATTTTTGTGTTGTTTTTGATGTTTGTTTTGAACCAATGCCCTGATGGAAGATCTAACCACGACCCATTTTAAGATTTTTAGCAGAGCAAGTCAGTTTAGATTTTTATTTAAATCATGATGCCATATATCTGAACAAGATGTCCAGAACCTCTGGTATAAAAGTAGGTCCACAAAAATAAAGATCTGGCAGTAAATTTAAAACGGATGTAACACGAAGTATCCTTGCATAACTGTTACTTTTACATTTATGCATTTGGCAGACGCTTTCTTCCAAAGCGACTTATACTATACATTTGTTTTCTGAATATGTACAATCCCTGGAATCGAACCCATGACCTTGGCGTTGCTAGTGCCATGCTCTAACCACTGAGCTACAGGACAGCAATACTGTTGGTTCACTATAAGTTTGTGATGTTTACCTTATGCACGTCCGTGCCGATTGCCAACAAAACACAGACATTTGACACAGCTTCACTTACCGCGTGAGGTTCATGTCTTGCATCTTTTAGCTCTGGGACTGTTCCATCTTATCATTTTCAACAATCTCCAAATCCAGCGTTATTTCCACCGTTTATATAACATTCCTCACCGAAATGCAGTGAACAAACAAACACAGCTGAACTTCGTGAACGAACAAAGCACATTGATGCCCGTGCTCTTTCTCTCGCTCTAGCTAGATGATGTGTGCACCTTGAGGGGAGTGTATCGAGCAGAAATACTGTCATACGCCCAACTCATTTTTTGACAAGTTGACCATGTCAACCATGAGAAACCAGCACGTTTAACATTGTAAAGAAGTCAGAATGCATGAAACTGCAGTTTTCCTTTATTTTTTCTGACCCCAAAATTCCACTGATTTCCATCTGTAATCTTTGGCCTCTCAAATTCTTCTCCTTGCTGTGCATTAAAACAATATAGACACACATCCTGTTTCAGGCAGATGTGCAACATCTTCAGTCGATTAAAACGTCTTGATCATTGTCCTGATGTTGGAAATGGACATTTTTATTGTTTTAAATATTTCCTTAAAGCCACTTTCTATTTTGTGTAGCTCAACAATCTTTTACTGCAAATCATGACTGTATTGTTCGGTTTTACCCAATGTGAAGAATTATTAAGGGGATTGGGGCTTTGTGTTACTTCATATTTATTCTCTTGTGCAACAAGAAGTCATGACTGGGCAACATCATGTTTCTAGTCACCTTGGTGTGCTAAGAAAATGTAAATATCAATGGGAACATACTTGAGAGATATTTTACGCTAAGTATTTCTAGGGGTATCAATAATTGTGGCCAGGGTGTATAAGATTTTTTTTTTTCAAATGTGATATTTCCCCCACTTCCAATTGTTTTTTAATGAAATGTTGGATTTTTTAATAAAAGATCAAAAGGAGAAACAATGCAGATATATTTTCAGTTACGAGACTTTTATTGTATGACTACATTTACTAGCACAAAAGACCAGACTGATTACTTTTGTACGGAGACCTGGAGGGGACATGCTCGTTTCACTTAGTTTTGTTGTGGCCACGAGATATTACCTCGTGGGAACGTGATAATATGTTGTGGCCACGAGATGTTACCTCGTGGGAACGCGATATTATGTTGTGGCAACGAGATCAGCTTGTTGAGGTAATGACATCCTTATGTTGTGGCCACGCCATGTGAAGTCGTTCCCTCAAGATCCTATGGTGAGGGAACGACTTCCTTTCTCGTGGCCACGACTTCGTATGTTGAGGGAACGACATCCTTATCTCGTGGCCACGACTTCGTATGTTGAGGGAACGACTTCCTTATCTTGTGGCCACGACTTAGTATGTTGAGGGAACGACATCCTTATCTTGTGGCCACGACTTAAATGCGTGCGCGTCTATTAGCGCTAACTATCAGAATAGGACTATAATAATATTTATTTTTAATTAAGATATAGCGCTGAACTAATTAAAAAACACACATTCGTTTCCTTTTAGTCGTTTCTATTTTTTCCTGTGATAAATTAATAGGTTTAATTGCGATATGGCTGGGCTGCACGATTAAGTCAAAAGCATATTTTTTACATTATTCCCCTTGATATTGTAATTGTAATTATTAATGATGATTCGTCTTTACATTTTATAATGATTTCAAGGCTCCAATTTCGGCGCGGGATTGCGCATAATTTAAATCGCCTTAATAATGCGAGAAGTTCCGGCACAAGTGTTGGCCTATTTGCTTAATCTCGGATCAAATAATGAAATAAACATACTGACGAGAACGAAATGAAATCAACATGTGAAACAGTCTGTCTTTATTCTAGAATTTAATTATACAATCTCCGTACCAGCCTTCTCTGTCTTTAGGTCAAACTGGCCCATATTGCGCATCTGGAGCACTCCATCTTGTCCGAAAAGCAAAGTATGAAGTTATAAGCCTATTTCATACAGAGATCTCGGAAAATGAACTATCGGAAATAGTTCACGCATAATGTGTCCCAGGATTTGTCTCGGGATGTCATATTATCACGCAAAATGTGTTGCAGGATCGTTCGATTTTGGTTCACACTGCCAGTGATTTTCTGGAATGTGTGCGTGCGTTCACACACATATCGTAAAGTTCCAGCAAATATATAACATGTAATGTACTGTGTTACGTGCAATTTTTTTGTGAACGGTTAGGGCTGTCATGGTGAATGAAATTTACTTGCGGTGGTTTAGGTGGCTCAATAGCCACTTTCCTTATATTTAGTTCCAAATATAGGCCCAAATAAGATTTATTGTTGGGTTATTATTATGTAGAATATATTGTTGCTTTTTAAATGTTAAATAAAGTACTTTATATTTATATATTTATTGGTAATTGCAGAACAACTAAGTACAATAAGAACAGCGCTTTTCTAAGATAATGATTAAGCCCAGCCAGCTTATATATAAGATAAATATGAAAAAAAATAAAAAATTAAAGCAAATTGTTGTTCAGTGCATTTTTAAAGTGCCTTAATTCAATATATTATGCACGCAACGGAGTCTTAAGGAAGTAAAAATTAGACCGTATTTTTGCAACTGCAATATACAGCAGGGCATTTTACTGTAATATACAGTGATTGTAATAATAGTAATATACAAATATTGAATAATAATAAACGATTAGTGAATGGATGGAAAAAACAGTTTGGTGCAATAGATAGAATTATTTATTGCCAATTTTCATTTGAAAGCTGTCTTGCACCATCGCGCGCAATACAATAATAGGCAATTGGTTGTGACACTTGCACTAGAGGGGATACGGTTCGGGTCACTTGGCTGTTGTTGTGCACTATTATTCCAATAATGACACTTGCTTGTTGGTTGACGCGTTTATTCTGGACAGTCTATGGTTGGTTCATTGTACTTTCCATAGGCGTAATTTGAGGGTGAGACAGATGGGATATGTCCCCACCACGTTTTGTCGATTGTGTCCCGACCACTTATTGGAAGAAATAAAAAATAAACGTGTGGAAGGTGTGTATAGGGCCATTAACATTTAAAAACGCGCCGTCTGTCGTTGCATACCATCAGACCACCAATGCCGCTTTCAGTGCGTTTGACGCGCGTCTACATTTATAATAAAAATCTGAGCACACAAAAGGCTCGAGTCACACGACATAACACAAACGGCCAGTAAAGAAAAAAGAAAGGCATAACAATCTTAATTCTTTAAAATATGAGTCATACATGTACAACAACAGCGCTTAACTGCACCCTATTGATATGAATTGTCATTATTGTTCTCATTATGCTGTGGCGATCGTCTATTGCAAGATAAATTAAGTATTTGATGCAAATAATTCGTCATTCGTTACATTTATATAGCTCCTTTCTGAGTACTCAAATAGAAAAAGTAATTTCATAATGTATAGTTCAAAACAAAATGTAAAAGTTCGTTATTTGCTCTCTTTTTTACTAAACGTAGCCGACGTTATTTGCCAATATATACATGACCAAAGTAATAAAAAGTGAAAGTAAGATTTTTTCTTGTCATGAATGAATAAGTCTATATTGTAAAATTAAAATACCGTATGGTAGGGCTGCATGATTAGGGCAAAATCATTACTTGTATAGCCTTGTCTATAGCATTGTCTTTGCGATTATTAATGTTGATAAACTTTACATCGAAATTGTTTTTTAAACGTTTTAAAACTCTGTGAGGCAACTGCATGCCCTATTCTTTATATAAACATTATGCTCCTGAAATAATTGATTATCCTACGGTTGTATCGTCTTAAAAGCATAATAAACTCGTGCTTCTTTCGCGCTATGAATAAATAATTTTTTTCTAATTGTAATGTACCGCAGTCAAGTGCGTAGTTTGGTTTGGGAACCCTGAGAGCTGGAGTCGAAAGCCGCAGCGGAGGAGCTGATGGACAGACCTGTTCTCGAGAATATAGGCCTATATATATATATATATATATTATCTTGTATGCAGAATGACAGGCTGTGAATCCAATGGAATCTGAAACACAAAACAAACGTAACGTGCACTCTCCTTGTGCGTTAGCGCACATAGCACAAAGTCTTTATTTATCATTATTTATTGTTATTTCTTCTAGGTTTTGCAGTTAAAACATTTGCCATTACGAGAGAGATGATCAGTAAAGAGGACTCTATTTTACAGTAAAATGCCCTGCTGTATATTGCAGTTGCAAAAATACGGTCTAATTTTAACTTCCTTAAGACTCCGTTGCGTGCATAATATATTGAATTAAGGCACTTTAAAAATGCACTGAACAACAATTTGCTTTAATTTTTTATTTTTTTTCATATTTATCTTATATATAAGCTGGCTGGGCTTAATCATTATCTTAGAAAAGCGCTGTTCTTATTGTACTTAGTTGTTCTGTAATTACCAATAAATATATAAATATAAAGTACTTTATTTAACATTTAAAAAGCAACAATATATACAACATAATAATAACAACCCAACAATAAATCTTATTTGGGCTATTTGGAACTAAATATAAGGAAAGTGGCTATTGAGCCACCTAAACCACCGCAAATAAATTTCGTTCACCATGACAGCCCTAACCGTTCACCAAAAAATTGCACGTAACACAGTACATTACATGTTATATATTTGCTGGAACTTTACGATATGTGTGTGAACGCACGCACACATTCCAGAAAATCACTGGCAGTGTGAACCAAAATCGAACGATCCTGCAACACATTTTGCGTGATAATATGACATCCCGAGACAAATCCTGGGACACATTATGCGTGAACTATTTCCGATAGTTCATTTTCCGAGATCTCTGTATGAAATAGGCTTATAACTTCATACTTTGCTTTTCGGACAAGATGGAGTGCTCCAGAAGCGCAGTATAAGCAATATGGGCCAGTTTGACCTAAAGACAGAGAAGGCTGGTACGGAGATTGTATAATTAAATTCTAGAATAAAGACAGACTGTTTCACATGTTGATTTCATTTCGTTCTCGTCAGTATGTTTATTTCATTATTTGATCCGAGATTAAGCAAATAGGCCAACACTTGTGCCGGAACTTCTCGCATTATTAAGGCGATTTAAATTATGCGCAATCCCGCGCCGAAATTGGAGCCTTGAAATCATTATAAAATGTAAAGACGAATCATCATTAATAATTACAATTACAATATCAAGGGGAATAATGTAAAAAATATGCTTTTGACTTAATCGTGCAGCCCAGCCATATCGCAATTAAACCTATTAATTTATCACAGGAAAAAATAGAAACGACTAAAAGGAAACGAATGTGTGTTTTTTAATTAGTTCAGCGCTATATCTTAATTAAAAATAAATATTATTATAGTCCTATCTATTTCTGATAGTTAGCGCTAATAGACGCGCACGCATTTAAGTCGTGGCCACAAGATAAGGATGTCGTTCCCTCAACATACTAAGTCGTGGCCACAAGATAAGGAAGTCGTTCCCTCAACATACGAAGTCGTGGCCACGAGATACGGATGTCGTTCCCTCAACATACGAAGTCGTGGCCACGAGAAAGGATGTTGTTCCCTCACCATCGGATCTTGAGGGAACGACTTCACATCGCGTGGCCACAACATAAGGATGTCGTTACCTCAACAAGCTGATCTCGTTGCCACAACATAATATCGCGTTCCCACGAGGTAACATCTCGTGGCCACAACATATTATCACGTTCCCACGAGGTAATATCTCGTGGCCACAACAAAACTAAGTGAAACGAGCATGTCCCCTCCAGGTCTCCGTACTTTTGCAATGACACAACAGGGGTGAAGAAAAATGAACGAATGCATATAGTCAAGGCAATATTTCAAGTACATTTTTAAATAATATTTCAAGATTTAACATTGAAGGCAGGAGATTTTAAAGATCAGTTGTGCACACCAAAGTAAGCAGTGAGCCAAAAAGTCCAGCAAAATCATGCACTTAAAGCAAGTCTAACATGTTTTATCTGTTGCCCTGTTATAAACCCTGATTCAAGCCTGAGCAGGTTGGCATGCGATCTGTATACCTTTCTCCTGCCCTCTTCCTCTAGTCTGGCAGTGGCCACCTCATTCAGGATGGGGCTCTGCAGGGGTGAGGGTGCCTGTCCGGGAAGACTGAGGGTGGACATCTGGAAGGAGGGCGACAGGCACAGCGGGCCCTTGGCATTAAAGGGGGACAGCTGTGGGCTATCAATAGCAGAATCTATAGGGTGAGAGCAAAGAGTAAGATTATGAGTTAAACCATGGAAGGGAGGCACACATGCTAAAGTCTCACAATATACCGGTTTTGACAATAACTATGGTTCTTGATATTGCGTTTAAGATACACATATGATAATAACGTACTTCAGTGCCAGTATCTGGTTAAACACCAGTTTGACAAGAGCCACAACAGTTACAAACTCATATTTTGATTATGATTAATTGCCCAAGAGACAGAAACGCAAAATCAACTAAATTAAATATTACATTGACTAACAGCATTACTTATTAATTTCAATAGATATTGCAAAATATAGTTACTCTAGATTCTTTTGGCCACAATAAAAAAAGAAAAAAGTAGTGAAAATCTGGTTTTGTGACAGCCCTACTACATGCACTGCAGGGTTAAATACAACAAGTTATGTTTTTGCAACATCCATCCTAAGGGTCTACAAACAACAGTTTTGTTCAAAGCAAGGGTGTCAATCTGTTCTGAATAGCAATAATTCAAACGTTCTAAATATTTGAACACTAGTTCTGTAACAGTCTTGTGCTGCCCTAAATGATACTGAGAAATCAGAGCAGTAAAAGTTATAATGCACCAGGGCACACAGCTGTTCCCACTTGTCATTATTTTGCAGCTCTGCAAAGAAGGCCCTGCAAGCACGAAACTATTTCTTTAAATAGTACAACAGAGAGAGGGACAAAATATTATTTTCTTTACAGCGGAGCAGCTCATGGGGGAAAACAAGAATGCAGAGGCTGGGCATAAACAAGGAAATGAACACCAGAAGAAAAAGGTTACTTTACAACCCGGAAATAATTTCCTACCGAGGATTATCAGCAATAACGCTGGGTTGGTGAGACGGCAGCATTTTACAGTTTAACCAGAGTTTCCCAGGGAGGATGATACAGGAGAAAGGGGGCGGGGTTTCTGTAGCCTGGCTGACAACTTGAACAAACACAGAGGCAGTGCTCTACATTAGAACAAGGCTGTGGAATGTTGCATAAGAACTGAATGTGAAACTCAAACCCAACAAACAGACTCATGCGATCGTAGTTTACACTTGGATTCATCACTGCAAAAACACTAAATTCCAATTGGTAGTTTTAGTTTTTAACCTAACCTAACTCTTTTAATCTAGAAATGACTGTATTGCACTCTTTGTTAAGTGGTAAACTCACATTAAGTCTTAACACGCAGCATCTGCCCTGAGCTACCCCCGAGGTATTAATTATAAACATAACATACTACAGCCACCGCTGTCACAAAATCGTCTGATAAGGACATAAGCATATAGGAAGATATGATGTATGCTGTAAAAGGCATGACTTTAATGTAGAACCAAACAAAATAAAACTAGAAACCACCAATACTTACAAATTCACTGAGGTCACACATAAAGCATTCAGTCAGTTTAAAAGCTGTATGAGATTTTAATAAACAATATACCAAAGTAGGTTTGGTTATGGTCAGACATTAACATGAGCAGAGAATGCAGCTATTCCTTGTTTATGACATGGATTTAAATGGTCAAATGTGTTAAGTGGAAAGTTCCTAGAGATTTTAGTAAGAACATGATAATATAAACCAACATTTTCAAAGCATTTTTTCAGTGGTGTTCTAATAAAGGTGCATAATTCATTTAAATTACTTATTCTTAAATGTATTTGCTGCACTTAAACATTTATAAAGTGTAGAAAAAATGTCTGAAATTATTATATTATTTCAAGGGAAAAGTAGGAAACACGCCGTACGCACGCACGCATGCACACACACACACACACACACACACACACACACACACACACACACACACACACTTTTTTCACATTAAAGACCTTATATTTGCAAATAATATATAAATTTAATACCATCACTGTATAATCATGAAAGCTATACAGAACTTTCATGTATACATTTTCCTACTAAAATTTTAAAAGAAAAAAATGTTAAACTTTTAAAAATGTCATACGAAATGCAAAACATTTTTGTGCCACTACTTCAAGTGTGTATGTAAACACATTAGTAGTAGTTAATAAAAAGATAGATTTTTTTTACAAAACTCATGTCTTGGGAAAAGTACAAAAGTGGATTTAATTTTTTTAATGAATTTATAAAATTAAAGAATTACTTTAAAATGTACTTGAAGTGCTTCGGGTGAGTGCTATTCTTCAAATATAATCATGATCTATGCACTTTAGAGACAGGGTGAAGTAAAAACACTGATAGAGCAACATATGTTAGTCTGATCAATTGGAATACATGGAACAATCAGAGATACCGTTCCTTCGGTCTGAAAGAAATAAGAGCTATTTGGCTATTGTTTTTATAATAATATTATTACTATTAATATTATTAGAATTCTAATTATTGGAAATGCAAAGTTGCACTGAAAGAGTTCATAGAAATACAATTTCTGAATTTAGACAAAAACATCCCTTGGACCACACAGAACAAATTCAATGAGAAAAGATTTCAGCCTAGACTAGAGCATTATGAATATTCAGCCAATAGCATTATGAGAATTCAGTGTCTATTAGTGCAGGCATTTGTGGTAGGCTTTGCAAGTTTTTTAATTAAAGGTGCCACAGTTTAACATCATATGTCACTTTATAATATGACAAAACGTTAGGACAACTTTCGTTACCACAAATATCATGACTTTAAATACTAGTTAACAGATCAATAATGTATATTAAAAATATTAAAACTATGATGTTCATATTTTAATGTATTTTCATATTAGAATACCTAACTACTGAACTGTTAAGCACTATATAATGACTTGAAAATATGCAGATTTTTTTAAGCATTCCCAAACCTTACATAATAAATACATCACAATACAGACTAACTTGACATTGACAATGGGTTAGATCAGAAGGGGGAAAAGGAGTGGAAATCCAGCAGTGTCCATGATGAGGGAAGAAGCATCACTGGGGGAATGGCCAAATAGTGCCTAGAGCAGAGTTTTAGAGCAGCCGAGGCCAGCCCTTGCTTGTGAGAGTAGAGAGTGCTCCAGCAGTTTAAAACCAACAGGATGCAAATAAAAATGATATGGGCTATATTTAGTTTTCTCTCAAAATGACAATGAGTATGAAGTCGTCTGGTTACAACAAAAAGGTTTTGTTTTCTACAATAGTTCACCTTAGTTCGTGGTAAAAAAGAATATGATTTGCCAAGTGAAGTAGACAAAGATAGTAGGATTTTGAGCATCAATATAAAGGCAAAATGATATGCATATGCCTCATCTTGAGCTCACAGAACTCAAATGTACTTATGGCAGACAGTCAATGCTTTTCACTCCAGACCCTAGAACAGAAACACAGGGCATTTATGTAGTCTGGATGTCACACAAAAATGCATCTGCATAGAGCGGATGTTACCTATAGACGGTTTCATCTTAACAACATAAACAAACGTTACTGCGCATGCGCACTTTTGTGACCCCAACCTAACTTCTGGTACACATTCACAAAGAATAGAGTGCCTGTAGATTATTTCTGATAACAATCGATAAGAACCGTTACTTGGCTAAACTTGTCTCTCCAATATTTTGAATTTAGACTATGCAAGCTCTATGTCAATGTACCATACGGTTTGTTTAAATGCGACCAAATACAGGACCCATTCAACAAATTGTTTATTTAATAAAACGAACAACAAAATTCAACAAATAATTTATTTAATACAATTATTATGCCGTAAAATAATAATATAAATCAATATTAACATAAATTAAATTTAAATATAAAGTTATTATTAGACACTAGCCAAACACAAACCAGAAGTTAACTAGGGTCAGGCGGGCGCGCATCCTATGAAACTGTCTATTAGGGCACTGTGCATGTAACGCTTTGCGTTATCGAAGGGGCATATGTTTAAATGCATTACATGAGGCAATTACAGGCAAACAAAAGTTAATCTTTGACCCACAAATAAAAGATGAAGAAATTAACATGTGTGTATCAGAAGGAAATCATCAAAGTGCTTTAAATACAATTTTTCAGTTCTGGTAAAACATTGCAGGAAACTGGTTTATACTACCTGAATCAATAAATCATGTTATAAAAAAAACTTTTTTGAAGGCTGCATAAATCGAAGTCTTTAACAAATAGTTTTAAAACTGAATGCACTTCTTTAGTAAAAGAAACAGCTCACTAAGACTTATCAGGAGAACGGTCTTAGGTTATAGTTCCTCGTGCTATGCACACACTGAAGGTACATAAAGAGCTTATTTACGTATACACTGCTTGATCATAAAATAACAACAAAAAAAGCTGTAGTGTAACTTTGGCTCAAATCTGTATTACAGCTAAGGCTGTGATTTTATCAAAGCCCTGAGTATTACTCACCAGCACTGAAATATAATGTGCATATATAGTATGTACCCTTCATACATGTAAAATACATAATTCTCTGAAAGCTTATGCTATGCACTGTATGTTTTCCTCGCTTAAATGACAATATTGTGCACTTGCATATATATGAAAGTGTATTTTTTTCCTTAATGTAGTGGTGTACTGAATATCTGCTACTAAATCCAGAGTTTAATTTACTTTAGGATTGAATGTGATACAAAAACTCAAAGTTCAAAAAAGTTTTAAATGCATGGAGTGTTAAGGATACCACTATTCTAGGTGACACAGCCGTTGAATTTCCCCCTTCAAAAAGTCCAAGCGTGAGATTTGCCTTAATTTGTCCAGCCTACCATGATTTACAATATAACAACTGAATAAAGTTATTTGATCTGCAAAACACACCACTTCCCTTTAAGAAGCTGCTGCAGCACACGTGATTGAAAAACAGTGAAAACATAGGCTACATGAACACCAAAGGTATTCATAAGAGATAAGGTATGGTAGAGATATGTATAATTAAGACAGAATTTGTAAGAAAAGTGGTAGATTAAAGCACTAACAGGAAGTGCTAAAAAACTATTAGCACTGATTCTATCATTGTGAGGTGGATAGTTAAGTGCTTGGTTATGTTCTACATTAAAACCAATTACTCATTCTGTTGCCGTTAGGATAAGTACCCAGGTTAATGGGGGTGAGTGTGCTACTTTTTTAGTTGGGTGGAGCCTGGGGGTCCCCAAGGCCTAGAGCCCTGAGATTGTGACACTCCAGCAAAAAACTATCCACCTCTGATCCACCCAACAGTGGGTTGCTAAAGAAGAGATTCTGATCTGGAGGCAGATCACTGTCTGACCCCCAGTCAGAGTCAGACTCATAGCTACCATTGGCAGACCCTTCTGTGGCTGTGGGAGGATAGCTGAGCTGCTCCAACTGCTCAACCAGATCATTAAATTGCATGGCCGAACTGTCTTCTGAGCGTACCGAATATGCTGGGAAGTTAACCATTGAGCTGGCCTCAGAGAGGTTCTCTGAACCCGGCAGACGCAAGGAGGAGGAGGAGTCGGGTCCTCCAAAGCAGAGCGAGAAAGAGTCACTGGCAGAACCCAGCGGAAGGTTATCCAGCGAGCCACACGCTGGGCGGTTGTTGACCAGCGAACTGGTCTCAGAACGGCCAAAGGCACTCTCTGAGAATGCATTCGAGTTGCCATTAAGGTCCTCAAGGCCGAGAGCATATGTGGCTACCTGCACAGGGTTTTCATGACTGAATTCAAATTTCTCAGCCTTCTCTTCATCAAACCCATAACAGTAGGCCTCTGCACCACCAGCGTAAAATGACATTTCAGCTGGATCATCATCTATGTACTCCTCGCTAACGTGCAGCTGAGTGCAGACCATTGGTATCTGGCATGACATATGTCTGGAACGCATCAACTCCGCCTCAAAAGCCTCAGGTGTGAGAAACCCCTTTTTGACCCCACATCCCACTCCACATAAACCAACCACCCCTACCCGCATGCTATCCTCATTGCCATTTTGGGAGTGCCGTGCACTAGAGGAACTACTCTCTACACACACAAACAAGGGGCTGCAGTCTCCTGCCGCATGGATATGAGTGGCACCTGGGAAGGTGTAGGTGGATTGAGAGTTGGTCTTGATGGAGTCCTTCATGGGACTGGGTGCTCTGGCAGGCTGCGGTGTCTGCTGGAAATGCTGGAGCTGGTTTGGGGTCTCCGTTCGCATGGGTGAGCTGGGGGAATGCTGGGAGTGGAAGGAGGCGGTGGCAGAGGACACAGGGGCCCTTAAACTGTCATTGAAAGACAGATTCTGGATTGAAGGTTGAGGTATGGATAAAGAAAGTGGTAAAGGATGGAAAAACAGTCAGTTATTCTTCTGTTATTGGCTGTACAGCATTGATTATGTGCTTGATCTTTGGATTAAGACTTTACTAACCTGTTTTAGCACGTCAGAAGCCAAAGAATGAGCTGACATGCAAATGTTACTGTTCCTCCTGTTACAAACAGCATAATCAGTACCAAGTAGAGATGGGCCCACAAAGCAAAGCCCAATACATAAAACAAAACAAGCCAAACCTAGAAATAGTTATAAAGAGAGAATCTACTTACCTCTGGTAGGGAGTTCTTTTCAGCCCACTGTCCCTCACATACTCGACGAGCTGTTTTTGCGTCCTCCCACTGACACATACACACAATGTTTTAATAAAACTCAAAATTGCATTGTAATATCTATAAGACAATGTAAACAAATGCAGACACCTGTATCTAAACGAAGACCCTCTGTTGAAGAAAATGGCTTTAGATTTAGGCTGAGGCTGATCTAACAGACGGAAAAATGAATGATGCTCCACGCAGTTCTTCCAGAAGATCTTACAATGATCCCGACTGGCCATCAGAAACTCCAGTGTATCCTGATGAGGGCCCTGTGGAGTGAAAGGTTGTCAGGTCAATAAGTAAAGACTGATCCCAAGATTTTTTTTACCTTTGATTAAAGGCGACATGAGGAAACAAATGGTCCTGATTTTTAGCACTCCATTTAAGTAAACCCCAAAGAATAACAAAGGACATATCTAAAATGTTTATATGAGATAAGAAATGGTTCTATCCTAGCACGCTCCGTAGCTTTAAAACATTATTTCTATAAATGTATTATTATGTGCAAAGTGAATGCTTTGTTGAACCTTTAACTGTAAGACTTTAACCGAAACTAGGGATTTGCGAGACTAATCTACTAGTCGTTTAAACGGTACAGCTCCTACTATTCGAAACTGAAAACAACAGTCGATTACAAGAAAAAAATACACAAAATATTATAATTTAAATTACTTTCATTTTAATGTTTCGTTTAAAAACATTTTAAATAACAAACTAAAACAATATGTTTGAAAAAGTAATTATTAATAGTTTTTTAAATGTATCAGGAACGAAATGTTTTAATTTTAGGTCAGATCTAGCATGCGTTTCCTTTGTGCCAATTGTAGCGAGCTCAGAAATGACCACTTGAAAGACGAGTTGTGGGGGTGTTGTGAAGGAGGAAAACAGGCAAGTTTTACACAAACTATGTCATATCAAAGTGGCATAATAAAAATTTCACTGGAGCCATGGGTAACCATACTGTATTGGGCTCTTATTGCTGCGAGGCGGAAAACGCGGACGGAAGCGCGGAATGCAGGCATAAAACAAAAAAGTAGATAATGATCTAAAGCTACATACAGTTATGTTAACAATAACTTAATAATAAATATAAATATTTTAATATTTAAAATGCATGAAAGATGGATTGACGTTATTTGATGGCAGAATGAGCTGTAAATGCGGTGAATGCATCTTGAGCACACTCAATAAAACTGAGATGAGAATGTCTCAGCTTCTAGATTCACAGAACTTTGAAATTTCTTTTATTATAATGTTTATCACCAAAATAGCGCTTGAATAAACATGATCGCTTATAGCACTGTTATCTGTGTGCCCTTGCAGAGTTTGCGCAGATTTCTCAGATGGAGTTATTGTTCACAAACATTGAGCCGAAATTCATCCGACCATAACGCTTGCATTTCCTCAACAAGAACATGTAAAATAATATTAACATTATAATCACATGCGGACTCGAGTGTTTAGCCTATGTAGGCTATGTTCTATAAATTAGCTAATATGGGCAGTATAGCAGGGCCGGATTATCCAATGGGCATTATGGGCACAGGCCCAGGGGCCCATGCGCGCTTGAGGCCCAGGGGCCCATGCGCGCTTGGGGCCCAGGCAAGAGAAAACATTTTCACATAACAGCGTTTACGCCATATTCATTCTGCTGTGCGCTTCTCTCTCCCGCGCACACGGAGGTGCACACACAAAACAGTGTTTCTAAATTAGGAAGTCTGTCTTTTGATTTAATCGGATTTTGTTTAGAAGAAGCGCATAGCGACAAATCTAGCGACTTCTTGGATAAACCTTAGCTTTCATTCAGTGGGAAAATATCGCCAGTGCTGCCCCGCGAGCGCAAGGTCTCCCTTTCCCGGCAGGAAGAAGCAGCACCATACGACAGGTAACTCGTCAATAAAATGAGTACAAAACAGCGTTTCCAACAACCTGTCACTAGCCGGGTTTCCATCCAAAGTTGCCAATTTAGCTTATGCGCAAAATTGGAATATCGCATAAAACATTTGCGAATAAGCACCGTTTCCATCCAACTAGTCAACTAGTCACTTCCTAATAAACTGGCACTAAATATCAGTAAGAAAAGTAAGAGAAGCCACTGAATATAATAGTTTTCATATATAATAATACTTGCGCAACAGACGATTAGGAAACTCAATAAATGCGGTGCTTTTGTGGATGCCTGCTGTTCGGGAAACACAGTCGTGACAGTTCTAAGAGGCAATTACAGAAATACTTGACGACTTTGCTCAGGTGTTTAAGAATGACCATCACAACATTTCTGATGCTGTGTCACAAGATCATTACTCTGGTTAGTCAGGTTACACTGGCTGTCTCATAGTGCAGTTACGTGACTTTTTGGAGGAATTTATTCAGCAAATGCGTTTCCATCTCCCATTATTCGCATTAACCCTTTTTCGCAAAAATGAAAAACCACCTCAAGCGAGCGTAAAAACTTTTTTGTGAATTAAGGGTTTTTAATTCGAAATTTGGCGTTTCCATCACTCGTTTCTGATGCGAAACTTCAAAATACGAATAAAACCAGAGTGATGGAAACCCGCTTACTGTTATCGACTGTTTGGATATATAAATATGAACAAAGTTCGTCGGTAAATATGCACATGGTTACCATGAGGCTGTGTGAAAGAACAAATAGTCGAAATCACCGCTTTTTATTCTAAGTTGTTAGATGATGTCGCGTCATGAACTGACAACAGAAACTGAAAATATGTCAATGAGAACGATTTTATTGTTGTAAATTTAAGGAGTTGATATACCCTCGTGGCTGTCTTAAATCTTAAAAGATTAGAGGGTTTTTTTACATTTGGTGGTGTTTCCTTGCCAATTGTGAATTATTTTATATTGATATAATGTTGATCAGTAACTGCCTTTATCTAATAATGAAGGCTAAATATTGGTAATCCACAGTGCTTTTACATACATCGCAAAATGTTTTAAAAAAAAGATGTCATAATATATATGCTAAATAATACTTATAATACTTGTTAATGTCGTTTACTGTAACACATTACACGCTTACATAATAACGTGAGTCGAGAGGTGCTTGTTACACAAATAAAGTTTAACAAATGGACAAATTACTCTTGTAGTATAATCATTGACAAAGACTGCCCTGCCCGTTTAGTCTTTGAAAAAATGAAGATGGAAATATTTTAGAATTGCATTTAAGAATATTTTAAAAAACTTTCTGTAATTTATCTGAAGAAAGTTCTTATATTTTCTCTTAAGAACAGTTTTGTGAATCTGGCATGTTTGTGTTGAATTATGGAAGAATCTGATAGAACTGAATTAAAAGGTTGAGGTGTGGTAGTGTGTGCTCGAATATGACAGTGAGTTACAGTATGCAGGGAAAGGTCTTAATATTGTTGTTGCTGGTCCAGGAAGGCCTTGTTGCAATCTTGTTGTAAATCCTGTATGATGGAGGATGTGTACAGGTGTTGATATTGTCCTTCAGGTTGTGATCATAGTTTGTAAAATAAAAATGTAATCCTGAAACATAGAGGTGTTTCATACACATAGTACCCTAGGCTAATTTAAAACTTTATTGTGCGCATGTGTGTGTATGGGGGGTCCATAAGACACTTGTGCCCAGGGGCCTCTGAGTTCTTAATCCGGGCCTGAGTATGCTTTATACAGCTTTTTCTTCGCTCTGGCGAGATCAAATGCGTCTGTAGTCAATTGTTCTGTACTTTTTGTTCATTGCTTTCTATTCGCTTTTTTGTTTACACACATTGCTTTGCTTTATAGTAATAATAAAAACATGATATAATGTAGGCTATCTTGTTTGTTGATAGCTATAGGCCTACCCTAATTATAACTTGTAGGCTACTTAAATTGCGACATAATAAAAAAGATATGTTTTTTTCATTCAACATCATTTAAATAAACAAATAATGAAACATTCTTTTAAGCTTTTCATTAATTGTTGTTAAATATTTTAAGTTTCATGATTTCAGTGTAATAGACAACTTTTACAAAATTTAATTGAACTTTTAGAGCAAAACAAAACAGACTTAAAGGAGAAAATAAAAAGGATTTTATATAGGTTGTATGGCTACATATTTTTAAACCCATGTGGGTATTCCAGAAGCTGGTATGTAACTACCCGGGTAAGTGTTAGAGGTTGCTGATAACCTCAACTTTCGGTTCCAAAAACGGAGGTAACTTTCTGGTATTCAGTTAACCACGCAATCACTCTCTGAGATAACCTGCCTCCGGAGGAATTAGTCTTCCCGCGATATAAACGATAAATTCTAGTTGATGACGTATTTCTTTGTGAGACCCATTCACAGCTCATATGTGAAGCGAAAACGGGTATAGCGGAGGGCGGAAGTGAAGCTGAGAAAGAGTTTGCACTAAAAGACGAGCTCTAAATCTCGTTTAGTTGGCACTGTAGATGCATCGAGTTAATGTTTAGTTTCACTTTCGTTTTATTTAATTTGTTTGTTAAGTATTCGTTGATAGTCATAATCGTTACACCACAACATTTAGTTTGGCTAAAAGTATTTATTTAAACATTCGTTAGATGTTATGCGCGCGTGCGCAAATTGTTTAATATGATTTCTTGCCTGTTATATACAGGATGAACGGAGCGTCCCGTGCCAGCTCGCGCCCACATGTGCTTTCATAGCGACACAGCGGCACAGCACTGCTGCCTGTTTACATACAGTACAAATGCGAGTTTGTATTACGTTATTTTAAATACGTTTATGAGCGTATAAAAGCATGGATTATTTAATTAGATTTCTTTTATCCGCATTTTTCTGTTCTCTTTCTGTAGCGCGAGTCATAGACAGATTCAGTGTATGTTGCTGTGAGAAGAGAAGGTTCACACAGTTCAAGAGAGAGTGATTGACAGCGTGATGCGATCGATCGTTTCCACCCAACAATAGAATATATACAGTTTTAGGTATGACATGATGTGTTTATTGAGCTTTAGTTCATTTAACTTTTCTTTACTACAACCTTTTGAAGTCGAATCTCACTATTATATTTTATATTTACAAGAATACTGTAGGTATATTTTAGGAGCTGTTTGATTTGGGGTAAGTTTTACTTTTTGATAATATTTGTTTTTCTGAGGTCTAGACTACATGCAGCTACTATCACTTGACGCAAAAAACAGCGGTCGATGGTGTTATGGATATATCGTCATTTTTATCGTTATCGCAAGAAATACCAAGAATTATCGTGATAGAGTTTTAGGGCCATATCGCCCATCCCTACCTACTGGCCATTTAAGTTTCACATTTAAAAGGCCTAACATTTCCCTTCATAAACATTGCTGTTTAAATGACATTTGATTTAGTTCCCACATGAAAAATGTTCTAGTGTACTTTAGGATTTACTACAGTAAACTTTACTAAAATTCCTTGACACTAGTTTTTTTTAATCTTACCATTCAAAATAAAGTATATTACTGTACAGTAGGTACTCAACCAGAATGATCCTTCCGCCGTCGCAGTCTCCGCGGCGGTACTTCTTTAATGTGTGTTAACTCTTGTTTACCGCTGAGTGGCAGTCTATTCACAGATCTTCACTCAGCGCGAGTTGACGAGTCAAGCTTATTGCCTCACTCAGCAGATGGGCAAGAGTTAAGAGGTTTAGGTGTAAAAGACAAACACTGTCTACAATATCAATATTACAAGAACTTAAATCCACAGGCAGTAATAATTATATTTGATACTAGCCATAAATACATAATTTCATTTAACAAGGGTTTAAATTTAAAATTTGCTCCATGCATTCAATCACTGCTTTATTTTGTTTGAGTCATTTTCAATATATAAGAAGTGTAGGGACAGTTGTTGACAGAGCTTTAATGTTTGTATTCACACTGTTTTTTTGCAAATTGAGAAATACAGCGAGTGAGATCAGAGTGCCTGTGCAAAACTCTGCGCGTATTTGCTCGTGTGTATTGCAATGTATTGCATTCATAAAAAATGGTAAAACCCAACTTTAACATGATTAAGCTTTATTTCCTTTAAAACCGAATATGCTCTATAATATTGTTGGATTATAAGCATTTATACCACAGGGCTTGTTGAATGCTTCAATCTGATTGGTTGACTAACGTTCTATGGGTATGATTTAACTGTCAGTTAAATGCACACCTTTGAAGGTGTTCCAGGTCTGCTGATCGCACTACAGTTCCATATCACTTCAAGTTTAAACAACAGAAAAGTTATAGCAGTGGTTCTCAACCCTGGCCCGCGAGATCCGTTTTCCTGCCGAGTTTCGCCCCAGCTCTGATAAAACACAACTGAACAAGCTGTACTTGTATTCGCGTTGTATACGCATTCAACTTAATATGGGGCTGCGCAAATTGCTTGTGGTATCGCATTGAAGTACTGCGAGAGCTATTCAGATGTATATGGAGCAGTTGACACTTGAACCCCTCTCGCGGATCTTTAATGACATACTGTACACTGACAGATTAGAGCAGCATCGCATTAAGTTGAATGCATCTGTTCCTAAAGACGCTGATTAGCTTGTTCAGGTGTGTTTCATCAGAGCTGGGGCTAAATTTGGCAGGAAAATGGATGTTGCGGGCCAGAGTTGAGAACCACTGGGTTATAGTGTAGCCTACAGGACACCACCTCACACAGCACCCTGCTTTTGATCTGAGTTTATAATGTCAAACTTTACTGTTAATGGAAACGTGTGCAGTTTCATTTCAATAAACAAAGCATTTCACAAACAAGAAATACATATACTGTACTGAAATCGAATAAATAAAATAACTAAATAGAAAAACAAAAAGCATTAATAAACACTGATAGCCTACTGGTTCGTTTTCCTTTTCAAGCTGCTTATAACTGATAACATATATATTTTGATAGACCTACTCTTTCAAAAGTTTGAGTGATATTTTTTACTACTGAAGATAGAAAGAATACGAGGAACAAATAATTTATTATCACTGGCTTTTCTGTCACATTACCGCAAACACGCAGGTGTGCGTGCGCGATCACTCACTCACTCACGCACGCACGCACGCACGCACGCACACCACGTGGCTCAAGCTTCCGATTCAGTTCGCTCTAACGGAAATGAGATGCGCAAGAAAGTAGTCCTTACCATCATCAGCATTTTAAAGACGATAACATGACAAACATTGAAATTAAACATTTGAACAATGTCCTGTGGTGTGGTAACCGTGGTATAAGCGGAATAATTGACTCCGGTCCGTTTAATTATTCGAAAGTTAATGCACACCCGAGGTGTAACGGCCACTCCGCATTAACTTTCGAATAATCAATTATTCCTTACATATCCCCCATATACAGGTGCTGGTCATATAATTAGAATATCATCAAAAAGTTAATTTATTTCACTAATTCCATTCAAAAAGTGAAACTTGTATATTATATTCATTCATTACACACAGACTGATATATTTCAAATGTTTATTTCTTTTAATTTGATGATTATAACTGACAACTAATGAAAATCCCAAATTCAGTATCTCAGAAAATTAGAATATTACTTAAGACCAATACAAAGAAAGGATTTTTAGAAATCTTGGCCAACTGAAAAGTATGAACATGAAAAGTATGAGCATGTACAGCACTCAATACTTAGTTGGGGCTCCTTTTGCCTGAATTACTGCAGCAATGCGGCGTGGCATGGAGTCGATCAGTCTGTGGCACTGCTCAGGTGTTATGAGAGCCCAGGTTGCTCTGATAGTGGCCTTCAGCTCTTCTGCATTGTTGGGTCTGGCATATCGCATCTTCCTCTTCACAATACCCCATAGATTTTCTATGGGGTTAAGGTCAGGCGAGTTTGCTGGCCAATTAAGAACAGGGATACCATGGTCCTTAAACCAGGTACTGGTAGCTTTGGCACTGTGTGCAGGTGCCAAGTCCTGTTGGAAAATGAAATCTGCATCTCCATAAAGTTGGTCAGCAGCAGGNAGAGAGAGAGAGAGAGAGAGAGAGAGAGAGAGAGAGAGAGAGAGAGAGAGAGAGAGAGAGAGAGAGAGAGAGAGAGAGAGACTCACACTGAGGGTTTTGGGTGTCTTCTCGCTCGCTGCGTGTCCATTCATCATGTCTGTTTTTCTCCTCTTGGGTTCAGTCGTGTCTCCATTCAGCTCTAAAGATTTCAGTGTTTTCTTCTTCTTCTTCTTGCTGGTGTTCGTGAGTTCATGTGACTCTTCAGCCTCAGACTTCACACCTCTCACTCTTTCACTCTTTCTCGCTGTCATGTTGCTTTGTGTCTGATCTGAGGAGGTTTGTTTGGTCTTTCTCTTCTTCGGTGTGGAGGGATCTGACGACGGCTCTTCTTCACGTGCAGAAGTTACGTTTGAATCTCCAGAGTAGTTTTCTTGTTTCACATCATCTGTTTTCTCTCCATCATGAACATCTCTGGTCTTCATCTTCTTCAGTTTTCTCTTCTTCAGTGGCGTTGTGATCGCGGAGGAATCTGAGGACGGCTCTTCTTCTCTGGATGTGTGTTCAGCTGCAGAAGTGTTGTGTGATGTCTGGTTGTCTTGTTTCACATCATCCCTTTTCTCTTCGTCATGAACATCTCTGGTCGTCGTCTTCTTCAGTTTTCTCATCTTCTTCTTCTTCTGCAGTGCTGGAGGAAGGACGCTGATGTCGGTCTCTTCATCCGCTCCACTTTCACTTTCTTTCTCGTCTGGTCTGAGGTCAGAGGAATCATGATGTGAAACCAGGTGTTCTTTGACCTCTAACCCTTTGGCATTCTTCCTCTGTTGTGTGTTCTGCGGTCTGTCCGCATCTTCAACACTCTTTGAACCTTTCTTCTTTCTCTTCTTTTCTTGTTTGCGGTCTTGTGATGGATCTGATTCAGGTGCTGTCTCAGAGCTGTTCTCACCTTCTGCACGTTCAGCAACAACAAAGAGAAAATAAAACTTTATTTAGCAAACCTGCTCAATACACCGCTCCGAAATATCTGCTATAAATGCAAGTAAATGAAAGCCTGAAGATAACTGCTGGTTTAAGTCAAGATGTAGAGGCTCTTGCATCTGAACTCTTCAAACATTACAGTACAGCTCCATCATTTATTCTGTCCTTCATGTGGTTCAGTAGAACACAACAGAAGATATTTTGAGAAATGTCTCAGTGGTTTTGTGTTCATAAATCAATGGAGTTCAGTGTTGTTTGATTATCAACATTCTTCAAAATATCTTCTGTTGAGTTCTGATAAAGAAAGAAAGTTTGGAGTAAATGCTGAACCTTCCACAGAAGACAAGACGATCTGTACGAGAGACAGCAGAGAATCTGTTTGGATAAGAATCAACTCGCTGTCAGTGTTTGTGATCAGGATGGATGATGTTGACCGAACACTTTAATAAAAACAACATGACATGACCGTAAACGTGCTGTCGCGAGTCAAATAACAAACATCTCCTGTTGAAAGCTGAATTGACACATCTGATTAGTGAAAGTAAATGTTGATCTAATATGAACTCGACACTATTTCACCAAAAAATGAAGAAATGAACCTTTGTCTGTCTTCTCCTGGGACTGTTTCTTCGATCTCTTCCTCTTCTTCTTTCTCCTCCTGTTGTCATCTTCATCCTCATCATCAGTCGAGA
>NW_026634816.1:0-27798 GCF_024868665.1 Triplophysa rosa
CAATAAACACATCTTTAAGGACAAGATTGTTTTAGACGTGGGCAGCGGAACGGGAATCCTCTCCATGTTCGCAGCCAAGGCCGGTGCCAAACACGTGTATGGGGTGAGGATGGAAATTACTCAGTACAAGCATGTTTAATGTTGTATACAACATCTTAAGGATAAGACTATAATTTAAAGAAGTGTCTATTTATAATGTTCTGTGAGCACGCACGCACGCACGCACGCACGCACACACACACACACACACACACACACACACACGCACACACACAAACTGCTTATATGAATTATGAAAGAGAGATGCTTATAATATCAGAATGATTGTTGTGTCTCTGGTCTGTAGGTAGATAACACTCCATTGATCCACCCACGGTGTCCAGTCCTTTCCTTTCTATTTTACTATGACACAAAAAGAACAATTTCTGCAAAGTAAATAGCTTTTACTAATTGTACATTTTTTTCATACCTTAAATAGGCATTTTTAGCGTAGGTAAATTTTTAGAGAAGGTATGCTAGATGTTTTTTCAACGTCAGACTAATTATTGCTTTATTTTGCAGATCGAATGCTCCAGTATATCAGAGTATTCTGAGAAAATCATCAAATCAAATCACTTAGACAACGGTAAGACTATTTGCTTCAAAGTCATCTAGAACAAATGACAGCATTGACGACCATTACAAAACAAGCTATGAGAAGTTACTTTAAAGGGAACACAGCAGTGTTTAGAGCTGTTGTGTATCCTTGTGCTGGGGAAAGTGTGATACATTTTCCTGTTGGCAATTTGAGTTTGACACAGCCAGGAAATATAGTCACTTCCTGTAGTGTGCGGTGTGATGGCAGAAGTTGTTTAGGAATCCACACCAATCCTCATTAACACTGCGTGTGAGAAGTGTGAGAGAGGAGTCACTTTACACACACGCACATGCATGCACACACACACACACACACACACACACACACACACACACACGCACGCACGCACGCACGCACGCACGCACACAAACCCAAAAAGTGCAGACTGCCAATGGCTTTAATGGTGGCAAAGGGAGAAAGAGAGGAAAGTATCATCAGTTATCAATCATCGCGGCTTTAAATTGCGATTCTTTGCTAAGAATTTTTTCAGCTCACAATATATCACTTGACTCCATTATAAATAAATGATTAATGTTTCATATTAATTATTCAAGATGAAATAAATGTATAGCGATTAATAATTTGAAATTCAGTTAATATGCCATTGTTTTTTACACATTACAGTAATGAGAATGATGCTTTTTTGCATTACGGTAATGGGAAATAGGAAATTTCCCTCTTGTCATTTTGGGCTGAAATGTGACCTGGGCGTGATTATTTAATAAGTCTCACTCTCCTTCATCTTGTAGTTATTACCATCATTAAAGGAAAGGTGGAGGAGACCGAACTGCCAGTGGATAAGGTGGACATCATCATTTCAGAATGGATGGGCTACTGTCTCTTCTACGAGTCTATGCTGAACACAGTCATCTACGCCAGGGACAAATGGCTGGTCAGTTTGTGTTTGATAAACAGTCTCAAGGTTCATGCTTGTCTGACTAATTTAAATGTGAAGCATGTGTCCATGCTGAAAATGATCCTTCTAATGGGAATGGGTGGCTAGGCCTTGGGCTGCTGAGAAAAGTCTGCTGAATGCAAACTTGGTAGAGAGGATGTGTTGATGCCAGCCCATTGTTTCGGCTTAGGGTTATTTTTATGGTGGGCTGAACAGGATGCAAATGAGAAAATGAAGTGATGGATACAAAAAAAAAACACGTGATATGAGTGTGATATTTTTTAAAAGGTATGTATATGTTATATAACTATAAATGCTATCAATTACTTTTAAATAAGAATTATTCTACGTGCAATTTTTATGTTTGCATATCAAATTTTACACTGTAATCATGATTTTGAATAAGTTAATAGACATATCTTATGACTCTTGTTTCAGAAACCTGGAGGCTATATGTTTCCAGACAGAGCAACATTATATGACGTCGCCATTGAGGATCGGCAATACAAAGACTTCAAAATCCACTGTAAGTATGCAAGTGCACACACTTACTGCCTTGAGGTCACTACAGGGGTTGTATTGAATGAACATTTATCATCTGTCTCTGTCTTGACCACCATCTGTTGGAATTCCTCACTTTCACATTTGGCTTAAAGAATAGAAATTCCTTTCAGGTTTTATTACTCCCCCGCAGCAAGAGCTCTCGGTTACTCTCTCCCCATCCATCTCTCTCCTTGTTTTGGATGGAAGCGTGAGCTTCGCCTCAGTCTAACATTCATGTGAGGGGATAATCAAATGCTGCCAGACACAACGTAGGCAAGCATCTATTTTAGGGCCAAAGAGACAAGCAGACGCAGTTTGTTAAAAATGCACTTTTTGGGCACATGCAAGTTTTATAATGTCTAAAAAAGGACATATCCTTTCTGGTATTTCTGATGCAGGGTGGGAGAACGTCTACGGTTTTGATATGACGTCCATTCGGAACGTGGCGATGATGGAACCACTGGTGGATATAGTGGATCCCAAACAAGTCGTGACCAACTCCTGCCTTATAAAGGTACAAACGCCCGTGCGTGCGCAAAATCAGATCTGAATCAGACAAACTGACTATGTGATAAGCTGATTTGGAACACATGTAGCGTAGGCGTTACATAACAGATTCTCAGTAAAGAGAAGCTCGATAGCAACGTGGTACGTGTTCCCTATTAACACCTGTTGAACACTGATCATTTTATTAAAAAGGAAAATATTTGAGTCGTCAAGGGATTTAATTATAATAATAATATTATGTATGCAGTTTAAAACAATATTTGGTAACACTTTACTTGAAAGCATATACAGTATGTATAATGTAATATAAAAGTAGTTTTAATGTATTAATTATGCCTTGTAATGCACCTTATACTACAGCTGATACATTATAACACTTATCAATTCCTTATTATACTTTGCATTTTTAATGTGGTTATAATTCTTTACAACAAAATTTAATGTATTACAACACACGTTATGAACAATTGTAATGCATCATACCATTTAACAACTCTTAATAATGCATTATACCTAAAGGCTTTACGTAAGTAAAGTCTTACCCAATATTTTTCTTGCAATTTAGTTTATATTAGACTACTGGGTCTAATACTGTAAAAAGATTTTATTCAGGTATTACTAAAATAATACCTGATATCACTATTATATTTTCTGAGCTCAAAAAAAACTTATTTTTATCTCTTGCGTTTAAAATTTTTAAATAATAATTTATTCTGCAATTACAAATATAAATTTGTTTAAAGTGCAGTGGGGGCTGGCATCCTAAAATAATTTGCACCATGCTTTACTATTGTAATTACATAAAGGGAGGTACAGTTTTTAATCTGTGTGTGAGTAAAGACATTGAATGTCAGGAGTGTCAGGGGACATTTTTGAAAAAGTGACAAAGCAGAGGAGAGAAAGAAAGAAAAAGGGCAGAACAGCCACTGGCAACTAAAGGTAAGGAGACAGAAGAAGAACTTGGAGAAAGAGCTACACTTTCAGTGTGCTTCTGACAATCACCTGATGGTTATAAACCTTTGAAGTGAAGAATGACTTTTAACCTCTTTGTTTGCTTTACTAAAAGAAACGTTGAACTGAATGAATGAAAGAATCAAAGCTGGCACAGATCTGTAGTTTGCCCACAGAATAAGAAGATCTTTGTTCACCAAGGCCAATATCTGTGACCAACATGATTCGGCATATACAGACATCTATATAGCCAAATCCAACAATACAGTCTTTGAAACAGGATCTGTGACTTGTGGTTTAAGGCTATATGACCTAAAACACATTTCTATGGGGGTAATTGAAGCCAAACGTTTCTCACAGTCATATCAGAACTGTATCTTACTATGAAGTAATGGATCAATTTCACACACAAAAAAAAAACGCTGTCAAATATATATAACAATCTATATGCCAAGAAGTGAAGTATGTGTACTTCTGTGTATTTTTAGGAAGTGGATATCTACACTGTAAAGCCTGAAGATCTCACATTCACCTCAGCCTTCTGCCTACAGATTCAGAGGAACGATTATGTTCACGCCCTCGTCACATACTTTAACATCGAGTTTACGAAGTGCCACAAGAAGACCGGATTTTCAACAGGTTCAATCTCACTCACAAAACATACTGTCTTACTGCTACATACACTGTCAGTCAACAATTTGAATGATCTCTTATAATATAAAAAAACGTCTTATTTTTAAGCTTATATTTAACTAAACTGCATCACTCTTGGTGTCTTGCTGCTATTAACCTAAAACGTTGAATGTAAAACTCGATGCATTAAAATCATTCAGTTATTGCAAACTATTGAGATTAGTTTATAGCTATAGACACATTTGCAATATTACGATGAATTCAATGTATCTTACAGCCTTTATTAATGCATACATTTTATTTCAAAACTATAAATAAACAAATTGTGCAACAAAAAAATTCATAAGCTGGACCAAATAGTAAAATAAATATATCAATATGTTTAATATTGTTTATACAGATGTTTAAAAAAAGGGTGTGTTCAGATGGTTCAGACTGGTAGTGTAAATTATATACTAACGTTACTGATTATACACTAAATAATGTATAATTCTCTTTAAGCTCCGGATGCTCCCAACACTCACTGGAAACAGACAGTATTTTATCTGGAGGATTACTTAACCGTGAGGAGAGGGGAGGAAATCCTGGGCAGCATCACTGTAAAGCCCAACGAAAATAATGAGGTGAGACAGTAAAAGCGGTTGTGTGTGTGTGTTGGGGGGGTGGAATGTGAAAAACATCAGAACAGCCAAGAATTTGTTAGAACTGGTATACAAATACATCCTGTAGGAGGCAAAGCAAACTAAAAATGAAGTGCTAACAAACTCGATTTCTTTCAGCGTGACTTGGATTTCACCTTCGAGCTAGATTTTAAAGGGCAGCTCTGCGACGCAGCCATCTCCCACGACTACAAAATGCGGTAAAGGCCGAGCTGTGATCCTGTGTCGGGGCACGGTTTCCCACAGATTCAGCAGAGAGACAGACTGTGTTACCTCACTGCCTCTGTCTGGATACCAGAGAATGAACCGCAGGGCCCTTCGATGATGTCATCAGTGCCGGTCCAGCACTTAAAGCAATAGCGCCATCACTCTGTCATGCTTTGAAAAGGACACGCAGGATAGACTGAAAAAAATGAGCCTTTGAATGTAACTGATAATGAGTTTGAGAATGTTCTAGTTTGTTTATTGTAGTATTATAAGATAGAAAAGCATCACTGTTGAACAGTACATTATATGAAGATAAAATATAATACAACACTGCCTCATAGAATAAAAAAATTGAGATGTTAAAAAAAAGAGCATGGGCGACATTTACGGTTAGATCTACAGTAGACGGCTGTTTGTTGCTTTGATGTTTTGCTTATTTAAGTACATTTTATATCTTTATTGCTTTAGTGTTGTTAAATAACGTGACCACTGGAATGTCTTTTACTCTTCATTCTTTATTTATTTAATTTATTCCTTTTCTATTAAAGATTCACAGAGAGCAGCTAAACTATTTTAAATCATTCTTATCGATAGCAGGATGTAAAAATAATATTTTTCAGTAATATTAAGAATTTACCTTGATGCATCATTGGTTAAGTTTTCCTGTTAAATGATCAGGTGATCGTCACAAACAACCAGCTCGAAGCAGCAAAATGTTGCACTTGAAATTGCAGAGCAGTTCAGTCGAAGATAATGAAACAGGCTTGATGTTTACCACCAACCTCAGCCAATGTTCTCGCCACAACAATATTATTGAGAGACTTATCAATTGAACTGACTGTGCAAATATTTACTGATTGAAATAAGTCGTTTAAGCTGAGGAATATTTTAGAAGAGTTGTATGAGGCAATGGGAATGCTAAATAAACGGAAAAAAAAACTTCTTATTTGTGTTATTTCATTTTATCACTCACCTAGTTGTGGTAGTAAACAAATGAACCTCATTTCTCTGTATTTATAGAGTCACTGAAATATAAAGCTTCATTGAACACATGTTCTCCATTAAACATACATAGTAATTGGGATCAGGTACAAAGATTATTATTATCGAGGTTTGGCAACATGTCCTGATACTCTACAATATTTGTTCTATATACATGAAAGGCATGACAGATAAATAATGCTTTTTGAAAAATAGACCTTTTGACCTTTGTTGTACAGGTGAATTTCCTCTCTCAGCCTCTTAAACCAACAGCGAGTTATTTACAAAATTTAGACAAGATGAGATGTTTATGGTATTTCCTCCAGTTCATTAGCAGGTATCCAGAGGTGTGTGTGAGTGTATGTTTGGTCACTTGCAGCAAGTTTTCTTCTTTACTGGCTGATCCACAAGTCTGACAGTGTTGACCCAAGCCTTGTCCTCCTGTTCTCTCAAGACTCTACAAACATATAAGTAAGCATCCAATCAAAATAATATACACAAATGCAATTTTAAGCAAGTAAAAACCATGCTGTTTTCAACAGGAAGCATGTAAAATAATCTATGCTCTGTTTAAAAATGTCAATGTACAAAATATACACACAAAAAACTTGGCCAGACTTTAATTTGTGTGAATGTCTTTGCATTATATAACAACGTATAAGACTGTTTGGTTCTTTCATTGTTGTTGCAGAAGAAACTTAGTTCAACATTTTATTTGCAATGAAAATCTGTTTGACTTGAGGGAGCAAAACACTCTATACCTTCTGCCACTGTTTGTGTGTGTGGTGAGATTTTATCTCTCAGATTTTGGCAGGCTACATGTGCAAGAAGTAATTTTGTCAAAGGCCTTCTGAAAGCGTTTGACTATAAATAGGCTTAATAAGATTTACAAGATCAAACAAACAGATAATAAACTAACATGCATACCACACTTTTTAACATAAGAAAGAAACCACATACATTTCAGCATTGCAGTCTGATAATCTTTGCAGCTAGTTAGCCGTCTCACTTTTTGCACTCTCTTTATACAGAATGTGGTTTGCAGCAGCGAGTCAAGCGTTACAGAGATAACAGCAAAACATAATGTAACAACATTCAGTAACAGCTTGTGTTAGGGTTTGTTCAATTCTTACTTGGCCAGATGTGTCATGGCCTCAACCACATTATCTCCATTATAAGCACTGCACTCGCTGAACATCAGATGTGTTCCCTAAGAGAGACAGAAAGAGATCATTTAACACATTTATGTGTGTCTGTGCATGATAATGTAAACCTCCGAAAGCATGTTAATGGCCACAGAAGGCGTCCACACCTGAGCTAGCATCTCTGCTTCCTTCATCTCCACCTCCCTCTCATCATCCTTGTCCGCTTTGTTGCCGAGCAGCATGACAGGAATAGGGTCGCCCACCGCCTCTTGTATACTGGCCAACCAGGGCCGCACTGACCTGAAACTATCTCCAGCTGTGATGTCATAAATGATCACCACACCGTCGGCCTTGCGGAAAAACTGCTTGGTAATGCTGCGGTACCTGCAGGAAGCGTGATGTCAAATATATTTTTAAATTACACATTTTATTTAAAAATAAAAAATAAAAATGTGTTTATAAAAAAATCTGAGTGTAACGTGTGGGACTCACCTCTCTTGACCTGCAGTGTCCCATAACTGCAGAGCCACGTGACTGTCTCCTAAATTCAATATCCGTACGCTGTAGTCAATGCCTGCCCAACAGAACAGAGTTGAAATCGTTCATTTCCTGATTTATTCCCTTTAGTGGATGTAGTCAAGGGGATCTGCCTATGCAGTAGCTCTCACACATCACTGCAGTAAGGTCGAATGAACACAGGGGGTGCTAGTGAGTAATCTCACTTGACTCGCTTGTATGTAAACTACAGAAACTGTGCATTCTGAAGCAAGTGAATTGATGGTGTTTGACATAATCTGCAGTGCAATGTGCACTAGTGCTCAAATGCTGTAGCTTACATACTATGGCGGCTTAAGCCTATAGCATACTGGGCTTTAGTTAACACACATATTTAAACACAAACACGTGCACAGATTCCATCCAGAAAGTTAAAGGTCGAAAACAATGCTGTGGGAATGCATGTAAGAACAAAAGACAAACAGCAGTAATTCAGCAGCAGTAAAAAGGGCAACACATATAGACGATATGCTTTGTTCTAGTCCATAAACACAAAACTCAAACTCAAATACTAAAATACAAATTAAAATGTAGTGGCCATGTTCCTCTGTACTGAGTTGTTGCATGCTACCCTGCAAGACTGAGTTTGCATTATTTTATTTGAAAATCCTAACTGTTATGAGTGAAGTTAAAGGGTTAATGACAAATAAAGACGTCAGTCTAGTTTAAAATGAATGCAAAATTATTACAACTACAATACTTGAAAAGCTTATACTCGTGTTGCGATTAACGTTGTGATTTAATCACTTCCGAAGAGCATCCAAATGAAAAAGATCACTCAAGCCATCAAGAGATTTAATCGTTATATGTTTAAAGTGCATTTTGCATTCATTTTGACACTAAAGTTAAGAGAGGTTGTGGTTACGTGGCTCACCCACAGTGGCTGAGGTTGCTGAGTGGAAGTGTCCATCACAGAAGCGTCGCAGCAGAGCTGTTTTACCCACGCTAGAATTTCCCACCAGAATCACCTTAAAGAGATGCTGAGGGGCCGCAGCTGCACCTTCTGCAGGAGACTGCAGCCACAAATAAACAAAGTGACGCGTTCAAATAAAAATGAAAGCCAAGATGTGTTGACAAGCGTAAGCACTGACAATGATATAACTTACTATATAACACTGATATATATATATATATATATCACTTTCTATTTTAATCGTTTTATGTAATATTTTACTTTATTTAAATTCTTTGCTACTGTACCTTTAAGATTTAAGTTAATCATCTTTGTTATGATTGGATAACCTATTTGCATATAAATACTGGTGTACTGTTAATGATATAAACATATGACCGCCCACATTTTTATAATCTCATAGCCTCGCAACCATAAAGATTTTTGAAAGACACATTTTTGCAACCTAGTATCAATAAATGACTGTGAATTTAGTTTTAAACATTTTAAGCATATGTCTACATACTAGCACATTGAATCTTCAACTTCAAGAAAGCATGGTAAGTCTTATATTTAGTTCATGTCCCATTTAAGCAGTCACACACCTGCCGGAAGGTTTCTTTGCCGGCAGGTTGACCCCTTGCAGAAGAGGGCATGATCCATTTCTTGGAGGGCTTCTTCACCCTCACTGGCGGTGGAGAATCGGCAGAAGCCAGAGATGCACTGGAGGGGTACATGGAGCTGATCTGTAGATCGGCCTGACCTTCCTCCTCTCCGCCCCACTCCTCATCTTCCTCACTCAACTGATGGAGCAGAAGGTTGGTGTCTCCTTGCAGCAGGTGGGGCAGGTGGTCCTCCTCGATGGATATGACCCTTCGGAGAAGCCAACCATCTGGGGGCGCATCCTCCCCATCCACCCCGACATTCTCACCTTCTGTGTCCCCAGGTACCTTGTCTGGTCGCCTGTCCACCTCCACCTTCCCATCATCCCCTGTGGTGAAGGGGGTGTAGCGTCCGTGTGCTACAGACTTCCTGTTAGAGCGATGAGTAACTTCCTCTGTGTCAACTTCTCTGAAAGCGGTAGGAGCGAGTGAATATCTGTTTCTGTCTAATTACACCACTAATATTCATGATAAGCATGCAAACCTCTCTCACTTTTTGACTGATGACTTTCTCTCACTGCATTTTATTGAGGCTGTGCTCGGCATTTGTTTTTGTGAGGAGTTCTTCGTCGAATTGCTGCGTTTCTGTCACGAAGCACAGAAAAATAATATGTATACATGTAAAAATGTACATTACAAAACAAAAGTAACATAGCATAGCATTGTTCAACTTACCAGAAAGTTAATGTCTCGCTCATCTCTTAAATGCTTATTCATTTCTCTGTTGGTAAGAATGATAAAAACAGCAAAAAAACAATAAAGAACTGTGAAATATAAGATTTTTTTTCTTATTTCTTTCTCTCTATAAGGCTCACCTGAGCAGATCTAACTCTTTCATCAAACTTTCTTTTTCTCTCTGCAGTCCTTCTGTAATTCTGTACATCTCCCTGCAAAAGAAAAACATATTTGTGTGTTTGTTTCTTAGACAAAGAGACGGACCCAAAAATACGCACATGCATAGACTGACATCTCTCTCTCCTGCTGTAGTCGAGATGCCTGCCCCTGCAGAACTCCCAGCTGCTCCTGCGCCAACATCAGCTCCTGGCAGGTGTGCGCCAGCTCGTGAGACAGCTCCTCATTGGTCAGTTTCAGATTGACGTTCTCCAGCCGGCTCTCCTGGTGCTCACTGTGAAGCTCACGGCATTGTCCTTCCAACTGATCAGTTCAAACAAAGATGTCAGTTGCATGAAAGCATATTCTGTCTCTACCACCCATATGTATTCACTTATACAATGGAGCACTGCAACTCACCCTCCTTTGTTTCTGAAAAAGTTGCTCCAGGTCCTGTTCTTTACTGCGAAGCTGCTGTTGGAGGTCGTGGCTGCGCAGGTGCAGACTTTCAGAATCCTAGAAGAGAGAAAGTTTATATATTTTATATATATACTGAATTCAAATGAATTATTAAAGATTTAAGACACTTGTCCACTTCAACGAAGACAGCTTTAAAGGGAAAGTTCATCCCAAAAAACGTCAACATTTCAAAAAATGTATTTCTTGGATAAACCCCTTGAGATGCTTACTTTCCTCTGTGAAAAACAAAATGAGATGATAAGCAAAATGTCGGAGACTGAGACTGATAGCCTCAGTCACCATTTACTTTCATTGTATGAACATTAGATGCAATGAAAGTGAATGGCAACCAGGTCAGTCAGTCTCATTCTGTCTTTTGTGTTCCACAGAAGAAAGCAAGTAACTATTTTTATAATAAGCACACTATCAAAGAAGGAAGTATTCGGTTATTATTGTTAAAACTGACTGGACGGGGAAATGCTACTGTACGCTTCAACAAGATTGTAAAGAAAGGAACTAAGAGAACAAAGTGGTAAAATATGCAAGTGTTATATACCTTCAGAATGACTCTGTCTTTCTCATTATTAATCTGCTGTTCCATTTCCTCATACAATCTACAGATTTCACTGTCATGTGTGGCTGCATTCCTGCAAAAAAACAGCATGTCATTTGTATAATTGATAAATATTTGTCAAATGTGTATAATTGCACAATGAGTGTAACCATAAACATAGTTTCCGTCTCAGGCTGGAAAACACACAGAAACTGTAAAACTAAAGCACAGAAGACTTACCACATTCAATTCTCACAGTTTTGACATTGCAAATCAGACTATAAGATGTGCACATCCATTTGGCTAATAATTAACATTTCAACACAGTGGAGCCTTGCATTATATTGTATACAACTTTTGACAGATGTCTCAACAATATAAAAAACGACTTTTAAAAGTTCTGATCACATACAATGTCGCAAATTAAATCGTTCTGACCCAGATTTGATAACAATATCTTTTAGTGGCAAAGAGTATGTAAAAAAAACCCTTTAAGTCAGTCGCCAAATAAGGATAGAGCAGCATTCCATAGAGAATTACAATAAGCCGTCTAAACTGTGGGAGCAGGGATTACTCTCAAATAATACAAACGGGGAAGGATGTAAAGAATATCAGCTCTTTGTTTTAAACATTTGTCTAACAGAGAATCGACACGTCACCTCTTAAGCACGCTCTCAATCTCCTTCCTCTCTTGTTGTGCCTCTTTGATTTGATATGTGACACGAGCCAGAAACTCCTCAAAGTTGGACAAGAGGTGAGGTTCATCTTTCCTGAGCTGAGTCCATAAACTGCGGACCTCACTCGGGCTGAAAAAGAGTCAACAGTGCTTAACTGTTACTGTTGTAATGATGAAATGTGTTAATCATATGTAAAACCAAGCAAAACATTACTGACTCCTCAAAGACATTGCTGTCCATCAACATGCTGAAATGCCTCTCTTCCTCGTCTTCATTTCCTGACACGAATTCATCCCACTGGCTCTGATGAAGATCACCAGAGACGTTCTGAGAGGGAGAGAGAATTAGATCCTCCGTCACTGAGATCCTCCGTCCATGAAGAAATTTACCTGGGGAACAGATACGACATGTAAACACTTCCAAGTGTTTCATTGTGAAGAAATGTGATGCAAATATGTACCACAAAACAATCCAACATATTACGTAACCTCAAGTTAATACATTGGAATAAATATCGAAATATTAGACAATTCTACCATGTCATGTGAAAACAAGGAATAAACTGCTAGGTGAAGAAACCGATGATCATAAACTCACTGAATCCAGAGGAGAACTCTAGCAGGGTGAGACAGCCATTTTTGTCAAGGTCTAGTGAGTCAAAAACATTCTCGAGCTCCTCAGCAGTTAGTGGCAATTCATTGTGTAGCCTCTATATGGAGACCATAAGGGCAAACATTTGAATACCAAAGTAAAATGCAGGGAAATATTAATTAAATGTTTTACTTGAAGATCTATCTACAGATCTTATTTACAGTTAAGACGGAAAGGAACATCAGTAAGACGTTTGAGATGGCAGTAAATGTTCCAATTATTGACAGGTGCAGCCTTCCAGAAATCTGACCATATAAAAAAGAAAGAAAACAACCCTTTTGAGCCGACTTTACCCTCATATCAGTGCTTGTGATAAAGCCCTTTCCCTCGCTGTCACAGATCTGGAAGAACTCTTCCGTCTTGTCCAGCATAGCTATGTCTCCACAGCTTGATTCTTTGCTCTCCACACTTTTCCTCGGCTGTGGTTGGAAATCCTGCTGCTGCCCATCTTCATTTGAGTTATCACTGATGTTCAGTGTGGCTCCCGACTCTGACATTGTTTTGATTCTGTCCACCCAGTACTGTTTCTTGTGGTCACTACTACAGGATGGGTTGAAATGCAAGAATTCTTCTGAATAATTTAAGAGACATAATTTACTGTCATTAACAGGTTTCCTGCTTTGGGCACCTGCTGGAGGAAACAGAAAAAAGTGCAACAAGTTAACAATTTGTGGCAGGGTCTGTAAGGGAATGTTAAGTCTATAAGCAATTAAAGGAGTAGTTCACTTTCAAAATGAAAACTGTCATCATTTACTCACCCTCTTGTCATTTCAAACCTGTTTGACTTTCTTTCTTCCACAGAACACAAAAGAAGATATTTGGAAGAATGTTGTTAACAGCCCCCGCATTGGTTTTGTGTCCATACAATAGTAGTGAATGGGGGGCTGTGCTGTACCATCATTTTTTTAAATATCTTCTTTTGTGTTCTGCAGAAGAAAGAAAGTCATACAGGTTTGAAATGACAAGAGGGCATGTAAATGATGACAGAATTGTCATTTTGAAGGTCAACTACTCCTTTATATGTGTTAAATGTATACATATCACATGCAAATATACTGCATGCAAACTGTGCATAGTCACACCATGTTTTTCTGTCTGTTTAAATCTGTTTAAATAGCTCATCTCTGTGTAAAAAATAATAATCTAAAACAAAGAGTATTCAAATATATTGTGTATTAATAAATGGTGATCAAAGGGAAGTTCCAAAATACATTTTCACAACCTGCTGCAGTTACTCATATTCAGTTCTGCTTTATAAGACTTCTCTGAACGACCTATGTGGTTAACAGACTTCCGTCGTGTGGCACCATACTTACTCAAAAGTGATCAGAAAGTCAATGCATGTCTTCCAAACCTTAGTCATTGGTGTTGACATCATTAGTAACCAGACCCTACTTGTCATGTCCCACCACTCGATGTCAAGAGGGGACAGGAAGAGGTTTCTGTGGTGGAATTTCCTGTTTGATCAGAAGTTAAACTTGTTGAGGGGTTTCGATCATTTTTTAACCATGAACAAAGTGCACATTATTTTGGTTAACTGATCTTTTACATGGTTGACTCAGTCAGTTACAAGTAGAGCGACATTTTGCATCATTACTGTTGCATGTAAAACATCATTATTTTAAGGATAGTAGATAATAGTCCGTTGTTAATGCAATTTTAAGTAATTTAAGTGAAATTTACTTTCACATGCAGCACATTAAGAGTGTGAATTAGGAACTTATAAAAGTCTCAAACCAAAATAAAATACAAACACATAGTCTAGTTTTTCAGCACTTACCTGACCCGTCACCAGCAATAAAAGAAGTGTTTATTCTCATGTAAGGTAACAGCTCACAAGCAGAGTGAGTGTCATTGAGGGGGAGGAGCTTTGAATGTTCAGCACCAGAGCCATTTTCATGATGGTGATGTTGTCCGTCTTCTTTTTTGTCAGTCCTGATTATTTATTGTGGTACAAAAAACAATTTCCCCCATATTTAAAATGGCATGCTCTGCATTAAATTATTGTACATGTTGTAAAGTAATTAAAAGCAAAGTAAAAATACATGATTTAGAAACACAGCTATTTTGTACCATTAAACATAATAAACAGGTATTGTACCTGTTACAAACGACTGAGCATTTGATGTCCATAACAATAGGAAGCTCCCAAATAAAACAAGAACAAATTGCAGTCTGCTTGTGTTGTATTTTATTGCCATCTTCTGGATAAACACAGCATTGCACCTTTGTACATCCAACGCTGTAAGCATTTACGCAATGTAAGTTACAAAACATCAACAACAAAAAGTAACAAAACAGAAAATAAAAGAAAAAAAGAATCCAATGTTTTTTTTATTAATATATGTGTTTAGTAGAAGTCTTAAAGAAACCATCTTTTTGTTACAAAACAGTCTTAACTCTATAATAAATAATGTTTAATTATACAGATAAAAATGTTGATTAATTATGTATACTAAATATTAGACTTAACTGCGCAAAAATACATTTAAAGTTTTATTTAAAAGCATAAATTACCTAAAGACCCGTGAACCGCCCGGACATCACTGTTGATTGGTTTTGGGCTCTTGATCTTCATGATGGTCGTGTGCGGTTGTCGGAGACAGAGAGATTGTGAGGTGGACGTTTACATCCATCAGGTCTGGAGGAGAGTTTCACTGAAATAGTAACTCTCCTAACTATTACAAACACTTGTCTCTTAAACCATATTCTTTCTTATGAATTTGTGTGAATGAGCACCATGTGCAATTTTTTTTTACAATGTTAATTAAATGGAAATGTACTTTTCTGACATTTATAGTATTGTGAAACATTTACCGAAGTTTACTTCAAGGGGCTGTTTCGTGAGAGTAAGGACGCACAGTGATGACGTACAATTAATTCAGACATTAATAATCTAAACCAAACATTTAACTACTCACGTGTTATGGCAAAATCAGTACAGTTCGCTTCTAATCTGTTTCAATGAACAGTTTTTATACATTCAAGCACAGCGAGCTTTTACACGCGTGATGTTTGAAGCGCGTTCATCAGTGTTGTGTGCCGTTGTTCCAGTCATGAGCGCATGGCGGCAGTAGAGAGTAAATAAATCAGTCTCACGGTGTCATTTGAGCTGCTTATTAATGTTATTTAACTAGTAATATATGTTATTTTTATTCTGCTAGAGAGTGAGAACACATTTAGTTTCTGCAATGCCGCAAAAAAAGCTTTATAATGACAATAAAGTTGTGTATACAGTCTCTCTTTATTCTAGGAGAGTGTGTTGAGATTTGCTGCTGTAGAGATTTTATATAGACCCAGCCAGGAGCAGATTATGACTAGCAAGAGTCCCTGGCCAGTTATCGCCAAGAATTGGTTTTGGCTTTAAAATGAAATGAAAAAAAAACGATCACCACAAGGCCACAAAATTGAGTCATAAACAATTTTGTACCAACAATCACAAACATGGAACTTTCATTGAAGTCTTGTTTGAGAGGCCTTATGCTATAGGGGCTCATACCAAAAATGTATCAAAAATCAATAAACATGAGAGAGTGATGGGTTTGATTGTGCAGCCTAAAGTCACATAAAATTAAGCAGGATAATTTGACATAAGCTCATAAACTCTTTGCATGACGTATGTGTCAGCCCGAGGGTGGGGATATACTGACTGTCCAATTACCAGGCTTAAAACTTCCAACAATCCAATAAATTCATGAAGGACAAACTCATTAATTTTCTCTCATGATCTCTAATTCATCTATGCCCAGCTCCTGTAGTTTGAAGCTTTACGACTTTGTACTTTCATGCCACCACGGGCTCTTTCCTGACATCTTTACAATGTTTTCCAAAATTCTTTGGAGGATGAACACTGTTAACATGAGGAGATCATGGCTTATTCATTGATCTTTAAAAGTAATTGTTTGAGCAAAAATCCACATCACACTTAGACAGTGAAGATTCTTTATGTAGTCACATGACAACATGAACTGATGCTTGATTGACAGTTCTATAACTGCCATCTAGCGGATACATAAAACATTACAATACTGAATGGGCATATACTGTAAATGCTGCTTCAAATAACATAGATATTTTCTGTAGACATGATTGATTGGTTTTATATAGAAGTGCTTTTTTAGTTAAGCACGACATTTTATTTTATTTTATTTTATAACAGATATTGTTGATTTTGTTTTATGCTTTATTTTTATATTAGTAGTCATTTAAAATTATTATGATTTATGTCCTGTCTCAGATAAATTAAACAGAATAGAAATATCAATTAACTATTTTATTCTTAAATGTTTCATATATTTCATTCACATTTATGAAAGGCATACAGTTTTTGAATACTGTATATCTGAGTGTGTGTGTTTTAAAGTGTGTGAGAGTGTGTGAAGGGATCATATAGTTTCCTGCACATGACAGGATTTGATGTTGAAGAGATACTGGAGGGTTTGATTACTATAATTTATTGGGTGTAAATTTATCTTCAATCTTGCAGGTGTTTGTCTCCTCTGAACATGGAGGGAGGAGTCTCGTTCATCAGCGCTGACGTTCTGCTGATATATATGGAGAAAATCACAAATATCTCTTCTGATTTGTCACTCAAGTTGTTTGATGATTTCCTTTGTTAATTCTAATAAGGTAACAGAGAGTGTGATTGGTCTCTCTCTCTCTCTCTCTCTCTCTCTCTCTCTCTCTCTCTCTCNTTAATACTCACGTGTTATGGCAAAAGCCGGACAGTTCGCTTCTTATATGCTAGATTTACTCTTTTCTGTTTTAATGAACAGTTTTTATACATTCATACACACGCGTGATGTTGAAGCGCGTTCATCAGTGTTGTGTGCCGTTGTTCCAGTCATGAGCGCATGGCGGCAGTAGAGAGTAAATAAATCAGTCTCACGGTGTCATTTGAGCTGCTTATTAATGTTATTTAACCAGTAATATATGTTATTTTTATTCTGCTAGAGAGTGAGAACACATTTAGTTTCTGCAATGCCGCAAAAAAAGCTTTATAATAATAATGAAGTTGTATACAGTCTCCCTTTATTCTAGGAAAGTGTATTGAGAATTGCTGCTGTAGAGATTTTGTATAGACCCAGCCAGGAGCAGATTATGACTAGCAAAAGGCCTCTGGCCAGTTATCGCCAAGAATTGGTTTTGGCTTCAAAATGAAAAAAAAAAAAATCACCAAAAGGCCACAAATTTGAGTCATAAACAATTTTGTACCTATCACAAACATGGAACTTTCATTGAAGTCTTGTTTGAGAGGCCTTATGCTATAGGGCTCATATAAAAATGTATAAAAAATCAATAAACATGGGTGAGTGATGGGTTTGATTGTGAAGTCTAAAAGTCACATAAAATAAGCAATAATTTGACAACGTATTTCCATGACCTATGTGTCAGCCCGAGGGCGGGGATATACTGACTGTCCAATGACCAGGCTTACAACTTTCAACAATCCAATAAATTCATGAAGGACAAACTCATTAATTTTCTCTCATGATCTCTAATTCATCTATGCCCAGCTCCTGTAGTTTGAAGCTTTACGACTTTGTACTTTCATGCCACCACGACATCTTTACAATGTTTTCCAAAATTCTTTGGAGGATGAACACTGTTAACATGAGGAGATCATGGCTTATTCATTGATCTTTAAAAGTAATTGTTTGAGCAAAAATCCACATCACACTTAGACAGTGAAGATTCTTTATGTAGTCACATGACAACATGAACTGATGCTTGATTGACAGTTCTATAACTGCCATCTAGCGGATACATAAAACATTACAATACTGAATGGGCATATACTGTAAATGCTGCTTCAAATAACATAGATATTTTCTGTAGACATGATTGATTGGTTTTATATAGAAGTGCTTTTTTAGTAATGCAAGAGATTATATTTTATTGATTTTATTATAGATATTGTTGATTTTGTTTTATGCTTTATTTGTATATTACTAATCATTTAAAATGATTAAATTAAACAGAATAGAAATATCCATTTACTATTTTATTCTTAAATGTTTAATATATTTCATTCACATTTATGAAAGGTATACAGTATAGGTACATATCTGAGTGTGTGTGTTTTAAAGTGTGTGAAGGGATCATATAGTTTCCTGCACATGACAGGATTTGATGTTGAATAGATACTGGAGGGTTTGATTACTATAATTTATTGGGTGTAAATTTATCTTCAATCTTGCAGGTGTTTGTCTCCTCTGAACATGGAGGGAGGAGTCTCGTTCATCAGCGCTGACGTTCTGCTGATATATATGGAGAAAATCACAAATATCTCTTCTGATTTGTCACTCAAGTTGTTTGATGATTTCCTTTGTTAATTCTAATAAGGTAACAGAGAGTGTGATTGGTCTCTCTCTCTCTCTCTCTCTCTCTCTCTCTCTCTCTCTCTCTCTCTCTCTCTCTCTCTCTCTCTGTAGAGGGGTTGTAATGATCCAGTATGTTCAGTCTATGAGGGAACAGTGGAGAACTTTACACGGACTTCTCATTATTCTCAATCAGACTGTGTGTACAGTAGAGGATTATGGAGATCTGTCTCACACTCACTTTACTGTCCTCTGTAGTAATGACCATCACTGCTGGTAAGTACACACTTGAGGTCAAAACAGATATTATTGTTTCACTTGAAAGTTGGAATATTTCATGCTTATTATAAATATAAGTTAATAAAATGTTTCCATGTTTTCCTTTTATCTCTGTTTCATATGTATCAGATCTGAATGTGAGGTTGGTGAATGGTGACAGTCTTTGTGCTGGTCGAGTTGAGGTTCTTCATAGTCGTCAGTGGGGAACAGTTTGTAAAGATGACTGGGATATGACAGATGCTGCAGTGGTGTGTAGAGAGGTGGGCTGTGGAAAGGCTGTGAGTACTGCTCAATTTGGATCAGGATCAGGACCAATCTGGATGGATGATGTGAGCTGTAGTGGATCAGAGTCTACACTGAAGAACTGTGGATCAAGAGGATGGGGTGTTCATAACTGTGATCATGATGAAGATGCTGGAGTCAAATGCTCAGGTGAGTTTCTGTTATATTTAAAATACCATATACTGTAGATGCAAATGTGCAATATAATATCTATCGCTGTGCAATATAATATCTGTGCAATATACCATATCTATTATTTATCTGTAATTTCAAGCAGTGCAATACACGTATAGAGTGCAGATTTATAGCCTTCAAAATGCATATCATCCAGTTTAATTATTTAAATCTATAAAATTCATTTTCATTTACATTATTAAGTATTTTTGTAAAGACAACAGTATTAACCATTTATTTAAAAGGTACAAACTTCCCAGACTTAAAGTACTATTTGGAGCTCTTTATTCTGTCTACATATACGTAGGTACCATCAACTACGGATGGTCAAGACTTGTTGCAGGTTCTCATTTGTGTTCTGGGAGAGTGGAGCTGCTTCTTGAAGGTGGTTGGGGTACAGTGTGTGATGCTGCGTTTGATGATCAGGATGCAGAGGTTGTGTGTAGAGAGCTGAACTGTGGGGTTCCTGTACAGCTGCTGGGAGCAGATGCTTTTGGTGAAGGAGAGGGACACGTGTGGTCACAAGACATTCAATGTAGAGGAAATGAATCAGTCATTCGATTTTGTCCATCATCAACGTTGCATGAAATAAACTGCACGCATGACAACGATGTGGGACTCATATGTTCTGGTAAATATCAATGGTTAATGTGTTTATTTAGAAACCCTATTTACACATCTTGATTGATCAGTTTGAGTTCTGAGATATATTTGACTGTTTTTAAAAAGCCAAGATTGGAGAAACACTCAAAATATTAACATCTCTTTAAAATGTATTTAAAATGTTATGAACTCCTCAAATCAGTTTTTTGTAAGATCTGTTTTTTTTGTCAAGGTTACTCTGACTTCAGACTGGTGAACGGCTCTGATGTCTGTTCTGGTCGAGTTGAGCTTCAGTATTTCACAGAGTGGGGCACAGTGTGTGATGGGTGCATGAATATGAGAGCTGCCAGTGTTGTCTGCAGACAGATGAATTGTGGGATTGCTGTGTCTGTTGTGGGAGTGGACTGGTTTGGAGAGGGATCTGGTGAAATCTGGGCTGATGTGTTTGAATGTCAGGGGAATGAAACACAACTCTCACAATGTTCAATCTCTTCATGGAGTCGAGCTGAATACTCTCATGAACAAGATGTTGGAGTCATTTGTTCTAGTGAGTCAACTTCACTCTCTCAATAACACGATGAGAATGTAAGACTTGCAAAACACTGTTTGATTAGTGAATGATTTACATTGATAGTTGTTATACCACCTCAGATGTGTAGACTTGCAGTCTTACTGAATTTGAAAATATTTTGCTAAAATGTCTTCTCTATACAGATTCATATCTGGCTCTTCATGATGGAACAGTGCTGTTGTCTGAAGAGAGAGAGTGTGGGGGGGAGGAGGCAGTCACCTGCCAAGGTGAAAATTAAAATGTTGTAAACTGTTCAAATTGTAAATTTAGTTGTTAATTATTATTATTTGTAATTACTGTTTCTCTGTATGTCTAATCTCAGATCACAGGTCCATCAGGTTGGTGGGTTCTGGTGGAGATTGTGCAGGGAGGCTGGAGGTTTTTCACAAAGGCTCATGGGGGACAGTGTGTGATGACTCCTGGGATATTAAAGATGCTCATGTGGTGTGCAGACAGCTGCAGTGTGGAGTGGCTCTCAGTGATCAGCCAGTACCAGCCTGGTTTGGTCCTGGTTCTGGACACATATGGCTGGATGATGTGAACTGTGAGGGGAATGAGACGTCTCTGTGGAACTGCTCTTCACGGGTCTGGGGAGATCATGACTGTAAACACAAGGAGGATGTAGGAGTCGTGTGCTCAGGTAAACACTAACCTGCAGTGATGGAGTAAATGTTGTATGTGTTACATTTGCATATATTAGATATGCTTTTAAAGTATTTCTATCCATACATTGATCAGACACATCTAGTTTTAAGTGTATACGTAAATGTTAATTAAGTACCATTTAAACTTGTGGTGTATTAGCAGACTGTGAGTATTTCAATTGCTCCTTTTCAATCTAGAGTTTAAAAAGATCAGGTTAAGTGAAGGCTGTGAAGGGAATGTGGAGGTTTTCTACAATGGATCCTGGGGTAATGTGTGCTGGAATCAGATGGACAGAGACACAGCGAGTCTGATCTGTCAAGAGCTGAACTGTGGAAGATCTGCCAGTGAACTTATTTCTTCAAATGGATTGAAGACTCAAAACTGGTTGGATTATTTTAAATGTCGATCACATGATTCCACCTTATGGCAGTGTCCATCTTCACCCTGGGGACAGAATAACTGTGATGAAGATGAAGCGGCCAAAATTACCTGCTCTGGTAAGAAAACATTTAAATAACTATAGTAGTCATGTTTCTAAATAGTTTCATATATAAAGCATTAAAAAAGTCTAATAGTTTTATAAAAATACAAAGCTAAACTGATATAGCACTGAGAGACTTGATGAATGCAATTATTTAATGTTCTGTTCAATATTTAATCAATTTTATCATGTTACAGTCTCAAAGGAGGTGATTCGGGATGTTCCTCGGAGTCGACTGACATGTTTTACCTCACCATCTCCTTACCAGAGACAATGTTCAAGTATTTTCATATAAAAACTGATTTAAATAATTATTACTATAAACCTGTTTTTTCATTCATTACATTTGATAATGATCTGTTTTGTCTATTTTCTATTCAACATCTAATTAATTGTAAATGCTGTGTGATGTGTGTGATGTAGGTCATGTTCCTCTCAGACTGAGTGGAGGTAAAGGCAGGTGTTCTGGGAGGCTGGAGGTGTATCATAACTCTGAGTGGGGTTCAGTCTGTGATGATCTGTGGGACATCAGAGATGCTCAGGTGGTCTGCAGGCAGCTGGGTTGTGGAGCAGCATTGAGTGCTGATGGGAATGAAGCGTTTGGTGCTGGTGAAGATGTTGTGTGGCTGAACAGAGTCGAGTGCAGAGGGACTGAGATTCACCTGTGGGACTGTCCTCACGTCCTGAATAACCACACTGACTGCTCACGCAAAGAACACGTTAGACTCATCTGTGCAGGTGAGAACAAAACACTGAGTGATGAATGGATAATAATTTCAGCAGTTTCTTTAATGTTTGTGTTTTTCTATTGACAGATTTGTCTGTGTCCACAACAACAACAGCTTCTCCTTCAGTTTCTCAGACTAGCAGGAGAGCAGTGCCATCAACAACAGTGACTCCTCCTCAAACTCCTCCAGCAGCGTCTCTCTTCATTCCTCCAGTGGTTGTGATTGTTCTGGGAGTTTTGCTCTTACTGCTCTTAGTGCCGCTGCTGATACTGATTCAACACAACAGAGTGATGAGGAGAGGTACACACATCCACACATCACATACAAGAACACATCTGACTTATTGAACTACCTCAGACATCAACATCAATCTTACTAGAGTCTTGTTCAGTGTGTCATCAGTCATGTGTGATGAACTGACAGCAGGTTTGTGTGTTTTACACTCACAGCTCTCTCTAAGAGGAGACACTGGACTCAGACTGAAGCAGTTTATGAAGAGATTGAGCACAGACACAAACACAAACACTTTAGTCAGAGAGGTGAGTCTTTATGTTTATAATGTGTTGAAGGTTATATATGTACATGTATTAATTGTTATTCTGTCTTAATAAAACAAATCTGATGTATAATTATTAAAGCTAGTGTCTCTTGTCAGTGTCATGTTTGTGAAGTGTGTAATTCAGTGTAAGTTTATGGGTTGTCTGTCAGTTTGTATTGAGATGAATGTGTAGTTTAGAGTCGATCAGACAGCTGATGTTAGTTCTGTTAAACCTCCTGCTTCAAACCACAGAATTCCTCTCACAAAACCACAGAGCTGCAGGTGCATGTGTACAGGTGTGTGTGTGTGTGGGTTTGTGTGTCATCCTGTGATTATTTTTGGAGGCTAATGTGGAGGGGGTTTATATGCTTGTAAATATACTGTATGTGCAATGCGTGTTTGTTTTCTTCCTGCCGATATTTCTGAGTCGACTGAGAAATGGATTCATATTTAACACGTTTTCTGTGATTTAAAGTTAATTCAGTTTCAGGCTGTTTGTAATGATCAACATGTTTCTGAGTGTTCTGCTTCACTTTAACAGGGAGTCTCATGTCTGAAGAACAGTATTCTGGGTATGAAGATGTTGAAGATGACTTTCTCTCAGGTTAGAAGACTGTGGATTGACAAACAGCTCATTTGATTAACAAATTTAGTATATACAGTATATGTATCATATAACAACACTACAATCCACAACACTAAACAGTTTAAGTGTCATGTTTTTATCTTTTTAGATAAAAAATATAATATTGAATATTATGATGATGTCATCAATGGCAGTGACCTGAAAGGTCTGTGACTTTATTGACTGATCTCATTTGTTCATTTTGATTTTTTTTATTGTCATGGACTTATACCTACAAGACGTCATTTACTGTTTTGTTGTCAACCATGTTCTGTGTTGATGTAGAAGAGATGGTGAAAAAAGTCCCAGCAGAATACTATGATGATGTCATCACTGATGGATTAAAAGCGGACAGTGAGACAGGTGCAGTTCTGTTATTCTGGATTAGGATGAAATATAAAGTCTGTGCATAAAGGAAAATTTACTTTATAGCTCTGCGAGTATGATGACGTGTGTCTTATTTCACATTTGTAGAAAACACACTAGAGAAGTATGATGATGTCATCACAGGACAGAACTATGATCTTGAAAAAGGTGGTTTTACTTTATTTGTAGGCTGTTTATTTAACAAAGATCATAGCAGTGATTCTCAATAATACTGATAAAATGCAGGTTAATTGGCAGTTTGTCATTCTGATGGTTTGTGTTGATCTGTTATGTATGCGGACACACCAGAGAATTATGATGACGTCATTAACGGACAGAACTTTCAAGATCTAGTAGGTAAGTTACACAGAATAGACACCCAGGTGAGTTTATCAAGTGTACTCAATTAGACTCAGAAAGGAAGATGTGTCCACAACACACGAAAAAAATGACATATACATAGTATATAATAACATTACATTACGAAACACAATGTAGTTCTATAAAATATATTTCCCATGTCATGTGATTTCATCAGGAGTTCACGAGGAGTATGATGATGTGAAGAATGACAGAGAAGATGTGACAAACCTGTTGGGTAGGTTTTAATTTCAGTAAAATATGTATATTCTAAGTTACATCTTTATAATGTCTATTTAAAACACTTAAAATTGGCTTTACATCTTTATGCATTTAACACAAAACAATGTGAATGTGCTTTTTTACACAACAGACTATGACGATGTGGGGGAGGAGTCACTCAATGTGGGACAGGCTGTATAACTCAATGACCACACCCACTGTCTCATGCCATAAAATCACATTACCTGCAGCTTCAGGAGCTACGAGGAGTTAAAGTGATCGAATTTTATCACTTAAACTACAGTGCCTTATGTTTTTATGATCTTTCAAATATGTTTGTACTGAAAATCACATGCTTTGCAAATGTAGGAAAAAATTGTCTAGTTTTTATCATATAAACTAATGCTTCAACACTGCTCCTGCTGCACGAGCATGTGCTGCTTCAATGGGCTGTGTGAACGCTCTAACCTGTTAACATGAGCGCGGAGAAAAACTAGAAAACAGTCACATGTAGACATTTCTGTTCCTTGTATTGTAGAGACTCTGAGTTTTGTCTTTCAAGAATTCCTACAAAGACAAGCACAATAAAACATACATCAGCCTTTTTCCCAAAATTGAAAGAGTAAAGTGTATGTGCTTGACATAATGGCTTTTCTTTAAATAAATACCTTACGTGCAAAAACTAATCTACTGGATGTGATTATGTAAATAGTACATTTGTTCTTTTCTCACCTCTCTTTATCCTGTCAGCTTCTTCTTTATCCTCTCATGATCTTTAGACTCTTCTGTTTGCTTTGGAAGAGCAGGGTCTTGTGGGAGCTGAAGACACAGATCAGAAATGTGGTTTTATCAATACAAATTAATGTTAATATTGGGTGAGATTTTGAGTAGTGCTTGAGATCCATCATCAGATTTGTTGCACGAGTACATGTAAGATTATGTTCTCTAAATACAGCCAAGGTACAGAAGTTTAAAGGCAACAAAACATCAGCATATAAGAACATATTAAAACTGTTGCCGTTTGTATTTAACATGATAAGTTACAAATATTGTTAGAACGACGTTTTGTGATTATTAACTATGCTTAATTATAAGGAGTTTAAACACTAAACTCGCTATTATAGCACAAAACAAACAATCAAATCTCTTAACTGTCATTAGAAACTAATCATATGATGAACCGCCATGTGCAACATCTTTTTAAACGTGTTTTCTTTAAATCCAGCCTATAGTTTTTGCCTTTTTAAAGGTTTTAAAAGACGTAACATTGACCATTGACGACGACAACAACAAAGCACTTACCCGAGCACAATGATGACGTACGAATGACTTCAGACATTATTAATCAAAAACAAGACATCGATTGACTCCTTAACGTTACGTCTGATACAATATGTGCCAACAATCACAGACGGTAACTCACAAACGAATGATAGTTTTCCCAGTTCTGTTTCAATGAACAGTTTTATATATTTAAGAAACTTCTCATATATTGCCCATACAGTGGAGTTTGACGCGCGTGAAGTTTGGAGCGCGTTCATGTGTGAGATCAGAGTGTTGTGTGCTGTTGTTCCAGTCATGAGCGCATGATGGCAGTAGAGTGTAAATTGCCGATTATAAATGTTATTTAACTAGTCGTATTACTTTTAAGTGTCTGATCTTAATTTCAGTGTGTAGATGGAGCTGTTGCACAATCTGAGACTCATGACTGGAGACACTGTATCTGCATATAAAGATCACGTGTGCTATTATATACCGGATGAAACTGTAAGAAGTCCAATGAGACGCAGGTTATGTCAGTTGAGGATTTTTAAAGAGTTTTAAAATAATAATGAAATAGAGGTCGAGTGGGGTAAAATGTGTCAGTGGTTAAAATTTGTCTGGGGGTTAAACACTTTTTGTATTTCCTTCTCTCAGAGACTGTTTTTAGTAGAAAGCCAAATGTTTTATATGTTAAACCCACATATGTCAGCTACTCACCTACACTGCTGTAACATGCGTATGTATGATAATATACAAACAATTTATACTTGAACAGACAAATTCAAATGTTGCAACTGACCCCATAACAGAGGACAGTTGCAACACTCCGCAGGGACGGTTGCAACCGTAATTAAAATTTAATAAAAAATATTCTTTAACATAATTTTGGAGTTTCTTTACTTTATTTGTGAACAAACAGAATCTTTTAAAAGTCAAACTGGCAAAATATTTTAAATAAAAAAACAAGATACTGAAAATGTAGCCTACTGAAATACTGGTGCGCACTTCTCTTAAGACCCGTGAACCTCCCCGGACATCTGTGTTGAAGTGTTTTGGGCTCTTGATCTTCATGATGGTCGTGTGCGGTTGTCTGGAGAGAGAGATTGTGAGGTGGACGTTTACATCCATCAGGTCTGGAGGAGAGTTCTGCTGGAGTTTCACTGAAATATTTGTGGTCTGCAGAAAGGTGGTACAATTAATAAAACATAACTCTCCTAACCATTACAAACACTTGTCTCTTAAACCATATTCTTTCTCGTGGCTTTGTGTATGAGCACCATGTGCAAAAATATTTTTACGATGTTAATTCAATGGAAATCTACTTTTCGGTCATTTAAAGTACTGTGAAACATTTACCGAAGTTTGCTGCTTCAAGGGGCTGTTTCATGAGCAGGGATGACGTAGGCTACTAATCTAAATCAAACATTTAATACTCACGTGTTATGGCAAAAGCCGGACAGTTCGCTTCTTATATGCTAGATTTACTCTTTTCTGTTTTAATGAACAGTTTTTATACATTCATACACACGCGTGATGTTGAAGCGCGTTCATCAGTGTTGTGTGCCGTTGTTCCAGTCATGAGCGCATGGCGGCAGTAGAGAGTAAATAAATCAGTCTCACGGTGTCATTTGAGCTGCTTATTAATGTTATTTAACCAGTAATATATGTTATTTTTATTCTGCTAGAGAGTGAGAACACATTTAGTTTCTGCAATGCCGCAAAAAAAGCTTTATAATAATAATGAAGTTGTATACAGTCTCCCTTTATTCTAGGAAAGTGTATTGAGAATTGCTGCTGTAGAGATTTTGTATAGACCCAGCCAGGAGCAGATTATGACTAGCAAAAGGCCTCTGGCCAGTTATCGCCAAGAATTGGTTTTGGCTTCAAAATGAAAAAAAAAAAA